>NC_081841.1:28274023-28574023 GCF_963259705.1 Myotis daubentonii
AGTAGCATAAATTCTAATATAGAAATAAAACCATGGTGGATCTTTCCTAATTAGCACAAAAACTGAATGGTGTTAAGATATTCCAGTTAATCACTGCTAATGTATTTACTCCAGACAAATCAAGATTTTTATTATCTTCATAATGAGACTTGACTACTTCCAAAATAATTTATTTACTACCCAAATAAAATGAAGGTGATGAGAGTTTCAATCATTCCTTTGTTTCACGCCCTCTAGCAGCCTAAACTTAACCTCCACTGTCATAACCACCATGAATGTCTCTTTTATTCCGATTTTACTCCCCATGACTGAGGTCTCACAGGCAGTGAGAAAGAGAACAGTAAATGGAAAGATAGCAAAGTTATGAAAGATACATTTTCAACTCAAGTTGTCTGAGGACTGAAAAAAACTGTCAGACACTGGGGCTAGAGGATGGGATAAGCAGGCAGGAGAGCAGCAGGTGGGAGAAGGAGTGTCAAGGGAAAATCCACATGATCATTTATTTGCTTCAAGATTTTTGTCAGTCTATTTTCTATATGAGACCATGGAAGTAGCAAGTCTTAAGATAGTGTGGGGGAAATGAGAAATACAGCCAAGTACATGAATGTTGTAGTAAAAATGGTACTTAAACCTTTTATTTCAATAATTTGGATAAAAATATAGAAAAGTAAAATAATATGAAAAGAAACGATGATATATCTTTTCTACAAAGATAGCAAATATACTATTATACATAAAATATAGAACTGATAATTCTTTATAACATTCTTTTTTTAATATATTGTTATTGATTTCAGAGAGGAAGGGAGACAGAGAGCTAGAAACATCAATGATGAGAACCATTGATTGGCTGCCTCCAGCATGCCCCCTACTGGGGATCGAGCCTGCAACCCAGGCATGTGCCCTTGACCAGAATCAAATCTGGAACCTTTCAGTCTGCAGGCCAATGCTCTATCCACTGAGCCAAACCAGCTAGGGCTATATCATTCTTTATATATTGTTTTTCAGGTTTGACTATCACAGATTGCTCATTTTAAAATAGAAAATGAGCCAGGCTGGTGTGGCTCAGGGGTTGAGCTTCCACCTATGAACCAGGAGGCCAAGTTTCGATTCCCATTCAGGGAACATGATCAGGTTGTGGGCTAGATCCCCAGTAGAGGCAACCAACCAATGTGTCTCTCTCACACTGATCTCTCTCTCTCCCTCTCCCTCTCTCCCTCTCTCCCTCTCCCCCCCCCCGCCACCCCATCTCCCTGCCCTCTCTCTCCCTCACTCTACCTCTCTCTCCCTTCCACTTTCTATGAAAAAGCAATGGAAAAGATATCCTCAGGTGAGGATTAACCAAAACTAACAATAATCCTATAAAATAAAAGCCTAATATGCTGTGTTCAACCGTTCTTTCGACCATTTGACCAGTTGCTATGAAGCACACTGACCACCGGGGGCAGACGCTCCAACAGGTAGGTTAGCTTGCTGCTGGGGTCCGGCTGATCGGGACTGAGCAAGCAGGCCAGATACGCCCTCCCATGGTCCCTCCGGGGGCCCTTATCGTGCACTGGTGGGGTCCCTTGGCCTGACCTGTGCCCTCTAGAAATCCAGAACCCCTCGGGGGATGTCAGAGAGCCAGTTTTGGCCCTATCCCTGCAGGCCAGACCGAGGGACCCCACTGGTGCATGAATCCATGCACCAGGCCTCTAGTCCTATATAATAAAAACGTAGTATGCAAATTGTCCCCTCAACCAGGAGGGGCAGGGCCAGCAGGGGAAGGGAGGGAGGCCCTGGCCAGCGGCCAGCAGCCACTAGGGACCCTACCAGTGCATGAGTTTCATGCACTGGGCTTCTAGTAATAAAAAAATAGAAGATGAAACTTTAAGCAAATCTGCAAATTAATGACCATTAAAATCTTTATAAGGTATTTTCCTCAATAATTAAAAACATTATCTTTAACATACATTCTTCAGGCATATATATTAACTCTAAACCTTTACATGCATGAGTATCACGTGAATATGCTACAAGATTTGGACCAATGACTAGATTTTTATCACAGAACGAATTCCACGGCTTTTAAATTATTCAGAATCTAACAAGGCCCCACAAAAGAGTTAAATAAAAGAACTAACAAAAAAATTAATATTGTCTGTAGACTAAACCTTACATCCTGAGGTGTAAAAAACCTTTTAACACTAGTTGTAGTACACAGTACTAAAAATACACACACTATACATCAGAAGTTCTGATAATGTAGGTAAACACACTAAAATCATAAGGCAAGTCAACCTTGAGACAGGGTTTCTAAATCAATATTTCTAAATTAAAGAGTAATATTTTAAAATCCCATTATGCACTTAGTCATAAAACAGTTAAAGTTTTGAAAACACACTGGAAAGAAAAATTGGAAATTACAAACAAACTGAGCAAGCTATTATGGGGCAGGATGGAGGGGGTCTACATGTAATAGTGTTCCATTTTTCTTCCATTTATGAAAGTTAAATGTATCTTTCCTTTCTATAATAAGTGTATCTTTCTTCATGTTTAATACTACCTTATTGTCTCTTCATGTCTAAAATTAAAACCGTCTTATTGCCTACTAAAAACCGTCTTCTTTCTCTTCAAGTCTAAAATTCCTATTCAAGTTCAAATGTAAAAACTGTTGTAGAATATTAAATAAATTGTATTCAATGTATTTCAAATGTGACAAATTTCACACCCACTTTTCTTTATAGGATTGTTTTGCCACCTGTACTTTATTTTAAACATATTATTTTCTACAGAAAAACAGAAACAATATCACAAAACATTAGACATAGTAGAATCAACAGAAACAAATTAGTGTTTAATGATCACAAATATTTCAATAGAAACATTCTATTGTTGCACTAAACCAATAAATACATCAGTAATGCACATGTATTTCTAGAATAAGAAATAATATTCGTACAGAGAGGTAATATTCTAATGTTGCTAATAAAATCTTCTAAATAAAATAAAATTTATATATTAATAGTCTCCAATAAAGGACTTTAAAAATATTTCCCTCTTTTAAGTTTAATTTTTTTCCTTCTATTGATCGTCATCTTTTTTTCTTCTCTTCTTATATCAAAAACACAATTTTTCAACTATAGAAAACTGACCTCTTATCAAGCACATAATTCATTCACTAACACATTATTTTAGCACATTCATGAGTATTAAGTTTCAGGTTGTGGTCCAAAACTGTTCATGGTTCTTAGAATTCTTAATTGGTTAGAATAGGACTAGATGATACCTTTGTGGGATGTTACATTCTAATGTTGTATGCTACTAAATATAACAATGGTTTGGAACAGGACCTCTGATTTCACCCAAAAGCACACAAGTCCTCTTCATGAATAAAATCACGTGAATATCACAGGACTAAAAAAGCACAAAAGAATTTATCTACTACATAAGGACTTTAGTCAAACAGTCATAATATTCGGACACTCATGCAGCTCTTAAAACAGGTTTGGTATCTTTATTCTCTCCTACTACAATGTAGTGAATACTCTATTGTATTGTTACTTATAAAAATGAAAAATAACTGGTTATTCTGTTCTTTCTAATAACCCTGTAGACTCTGTATGTGAGAAAGTACAGAATTTCCCACCACTCCCATCATGTCCCTCCCCGCATTGTGCACACATCAAACATATTCATCTTTCTGCCTGGAATGCCCCAGAGTCCCAACTCCTACTCTCATTCTGGGTCTCAAAAATTCATCCTATAAAACTCAAATGTCACCTCCTACAGTAAAGACTTTTCTGACTGCCTCAGCCACAGTGAACCTCTTTTCGTTAATGTGCTGGGATATACTTTTTTTCTTCTTTTTTTTTCATTTACCCCTCAACAACTATGTCAAAGTAGGTAGTATTATAGTTTCCACTTCTTAGATATGAAAACTAAGGCATATAAGATCTCTCTGATTTCAAAATCCATTACTTGTTTGTTTGTTTGTTTGTTTGTTTAATATATACTCTGTTTAGTTCTATACTCTACTGAAATGTCTGCTTCCCTCCATTTTCTGGGTTCCTTGATCACGGAATGAAGAAACCCTGTCTTATTCATCTTTATAGTCTCAGTGTCTGGCACAGAACAGATGCTCACCAAATGTGGAAGGAGAGAAGGAAGGCAGGAAGACAGAAAGGGATGAAGAAAGGTAGGGAGGGAGGGAAATATAAGTTCAACCTCCTCTGTGAGGAAAAACTCATCCCCTTCTAACCATTCTAAACATATATGTGTTAAAAGTGACAGTAAGTGCTCATTTCATTCAACAAACATTTTGTGAATATGTCTCATGTGATGTGCTACGCTTAACGAAAACTGAGACTTAGTCCCTGCCCTTAAGAAACTTATAATTCAGTGGGGCAAAGGAAAAAACAACTACCTAATACTACCACTATTTGTTTTATTTCTCTTAATCCCCCACAATTTCCTCATTTCCTCTTTCAAGAAAACTTATTCTTTTTTTTTTTTCTAACCTGAATCTCTATCAACAGGGATTAAAATGAGATGTGTGTTTGAAGACTGGAATAAAAGTAGGTCCAAAACTATTTGAAGGAGAAAAATAAAAAGGTTTATGCCCATTTGAGGGGCAGGTGATTAAAGGTACTTGGATATCTAAACAGATATCTAGCAAGGCAGATAACTTAGAACTGTTCATCCTCCACTTTCTAGGGATGATGCTGATGTTCTATACCTTTCATTGTTGTTGTCTTTTTATTGAATTTACTAGAGGCCTGGTGCATGGATTCGTGCACATTAAAAGTAAATTAAATAGAATGTGGCAAGTGGGGCAAGACTGGGCGAGAAAGGCCAGACATGCTCTGGAGCAAACCTCTTGTGGTTCCTCCCCAGCCGGCCGCACCTAGGGTGGCGCCAGGGCTCGAAGGGCATCTGCAGAGTGAGTGGGGGTCCCTCTCGCAGGTGGGATCCCTTGGCCTGGCCTGCAGGGATCAGGCCAAAACTGGCAGTCCGACATCCCCCGAGGGGTTCCGGAGTGTGAGAGAGCACTCTGCAAAGTTGCTGTCACTCAGCAGCTCCTGTGTTGAGCATTTTTCCCCTGGTGGTCAGTGTACGTCATACCTACCGGCTGGTCAGCTGGTCGTTTAGCCTTTTATATATATAGATATAGATTGGGTGACATTAGTTAACAAAATTATACAGATTTCAGGTGCACAATTCCACAACACATCATCTGTACACTGCACTGTGTATTCCCCACCCCAAGTCAAGTCTCCATCCATCACCACTTATCCCCTTTATACCCTCTTCCTTCCCTTTATACCCTCTTCCTCCCCCTCCCCCTAGCAATCATCACACTATTGTCTGTGTCCATAATTTTTTTCTCTCTCTTTTTTTTAAATCAAGGACATCCTGATACTATCCTGGTACTTTTATTCTATGAGACACAGCACAGCCAAGTAAAAAGAGCATGGGTTTTGGAGTCAGAAAGATCAGGGTTCCCATCTAGATTATGAGCCTATTTATTACCTGCAATATGGAAATAAGGAGACTTGCCTTAAAACTCTCTTGTAAAAATTAAAAAAGATCAATATGATTTAACAGTTATAAAACTAGGTGCTAGTTTTACTATGTCAGATCTCTATAGATGCTTCTTGAAGGCTGATTCTAACTATAGTATTATAATATAAATACTTCTGGCCCCAATACCAATAATACAAAGTGTTTATTAAAAGAAAGGTACTTGAAAAAAAAGCCCTTTGTTGCAAGAGTAATGGCATAGGTAACATTAAAGACGATATTGCTAGGTATCAAGTTTCTAGATAATACATACATTATCTGTTTCTTCTCAGCATACACCCTGCAAATCCATTATTTCAGATCCTCTTCATAAAAAAAGAAAACTTCATTATTTCCTACGGTTAGATCTAAAAGAACTGACAGATATTATTCATATTAACAATTCCATTTTCCACAAAGAAGAATAGCTGGGTTAGTGCGGAAGAAGAAAATAAATTACAGTTTGTCCTCAATATTCACAGGTTCTGCATACATGGATTCAACCAACAGATAATCAAAAATACTCAGGGGGGCCCTAGCCGGTTTGGCTCAATGGATAGAGCATCAGCCTGCGGACTTAAGGGTCCCAGGTTCGATTCTGATCAAGGGCATGTACCTTGGTTGCGGGCACATACCCAGTAGGGAGTGTGCAGGAAGCAGCTGATTGATGTTTCTCTCTCATCGATGTTTCTAACTCTCTATCCCTCTCCCTTCCTCTCTGTAAAAAATCAATAAAAAATATATTTTAAAAAAGGAAAAAGAAAAAAGATACTCACAAAACACATATCTGACAGAGTGCTTGTATCAAAAAATTTATAAAGAATTCTTAAAACTCAACAATAAAAAAATAGACAACCCTATTAAAAAACAGGCAAAAGTTCAGACATCTCACCAAAAAAATATATACATATGGAAAATCGAGTACGAAAAGATGCTTAACATCAAATATCATTAAGGAATGGCAAATTAAAGCAGTAATAAAATATTACTACATACCTATTAGAATGCATAATATAAAAAAAAAAACTGAAAATACCAAATGCTAACAAGGATGAAGAAGCAACAGGAACTCTATCAAACTGCAATAAGATATATAAATAAACCTTAATGCTATATCACTAAGTGAAAGAAGCCAGTCTGGTAATTCCAATTATATGACATCTGGAAAGGCAAAACAATAAGGACAGTTAAAAAAAAAAAAATTACTGTTTGCCAAGGATAAGGAAGTGATAGGTAAAGCACAGGAGATGTTTATTATGTTGAAATTATTCTGTATGATACTTTGATATTGTAATGATGGACACATGAAATTATGCATTTGTCAAAATCCATAAAACTTTACAGAACAAAGAATGAACCTTAATGTTTTCAAATTAAAAAATAATAATTTGGAAGGTCAGAAGATCCCAGGATGGAATGCAGATTGTGACAAAAGGATCAAACTGTATTATACTAGTACATTTCTGTAGCAACCTCACTAAAGGAGATAGGAGGAGAAGGAGCCTGTAAGGCTAAAAGCAAAAGGAACTGCACTCTAATTGATAAAGTGTTTCCACTCTCTGTAAAGGGAGTATAGGCTAACGATTTCAATACTGCTGTACATATATAATGGAATTGAACAATTAAGTAAATGGATGGCAAATGGTGGGAGCCAGCTTTCTTCTCACTGTTGGAGTGAGTTTACAGATAAGCAGGGGGAGAAGGCCAGAGTGATATAGGTGGTAATGGATTAGGTAGAGAAGGGACATCCATATGAACTCATTATTAGCTTAATATGATACACATGGTTACACAGAGAAATATGTATAGATAAGTGTATGTTCATGGGTTTGTATACACACATGTATTTCCTGCTGTGTCAAATGAGAGGGCCTAGAAGAAATGACACACCAGTAGCCACAAGAACCCCGAGCACCCACATCTTAGTTTCTAATACCATTTCCCAAGAAAATGAGCCAGATTCTTTCTGGCTAAGTCTAGTACTGGGGCAGGAAATAGAAATATACAATATAAGCCTGAATCATCTTTTAATGTAGAAAGTGATTTTTAAAAAATGATGGAGGCAACTGAAAGAGCTCCCAATGGTCAAAGCTGAAACAATTTGAGCAAGAAAAAAAAGTAGTAATAGATTATAACCCAAAGTGTAATTGTGATATATATGTTATATACATACTATATATGTATATATATACATGTGTGTGTTTATCTATTTATATATACATATATATATTTTATAGTTGGCTCCATCCTAGATATATCTATACTAATAATCTATACTAATAATAGAGGAATATGCAAATTGTCCAGGACACCATCACAGTAACAACCGAACAGCAGGCTGCGTGGGGTGACCAGGCCGGCAGGGGGGTTAGTGAGGGACGACCAAACGACTGAACAGCAGGATGCGTGGGGTGACCAGGCCGGCAGGGGGGTTAGTGAGGGACGACCAAACAACTGAACAGCAGGCTGCGTGGGGTGACCAGGCCAGCAGGGGGGTTAGTGAGGGATGACCAAACAACTGAACAGCAGGCTGTGTGGGGTGACCAGGCCGGCAGGGGGGTTAGTGAGGGACGACCAAACGACTGAACAGCAGGCTGCATGCGGTGACCAGGCCGTCAGGGGGGGTTAGTGAGGGATGACCAAACGACTGAACAACAGGCTGCGTGGAGTGACCAGGCTGGCGGGGTTGGGGGGCGATCAGGCTGGGGGGGGGGGCATTTGAGGGCAACCAGGCCAGCGGGGGGTGGGGGGGCAGTTGGGGGCAACCAGGCCCGCAGAGAGGGGCAGTTAGGGGCAATCAGGCAGGCAGACAGGTGAGCAGTTAGGAGCCAGCGGTCCCAGGTTATGAGAGGGATGTCCAACTGCTGGTCAGGGGATTGGGCCTAAACTGGCAGTTGGACATCCCCCGAGGGCTCCCGGATTGGAGAAGGTGCAGGCTGGGCTGAGGGAGACGACCCTTACCCCAGCCCCACCCCACCCCCCATGCATGAATTTCGTGCACTGTGCCTCTAATTTTATATGTGTGTGTGTGTGTGTGTGTGTGTGTATAAAGTCCAGATAAACATAAGTAAATAACTGAGTATATACATAAATGGGAGAAAGACATGCAGAAGAATTCCAAGTAATTTATACAGATACTCCACCCTTGAGGAAAAGATACGTAACTCTCCACTCCTTAAGTATATAACTCCTCACAACTACGATGGTCATCAAAAACAAGGAAAGACAAACAAACTGTCACAGCCAAGAGGAGCTTAAGGAGACTTGATCATTAAGTGTAATAGCCTATGATAGGATCCTAGAACAGAAAAAGGAGATTAGATAAAAACTAAGGAAATCTAAATAAAGTATAAACTTTAGTTAATAATAATGTAGCAATATTGGTTCATTAACTGTAATAAATACCAATGTGAGATGTTAATAAGAGGGGAAACTGGGTAGAGGGATACATGAGAAATCACTAACTTTATAATTTTTTCTGTAAATATGAAACTGATCTAAAAAATAAAATATATTTTTAAAATCTCATTTAAGAATGCATCTAGAAAATATTGAAGATGTTGTAGTGAAACACTGAAGAACTTCACAACTTCCTTGCATATATTAAATTTAGAATGTTTACAACTATTCTGCTACAGGACTTTCTTTTTAAGAAAATATTTTTCAATCACTAACAGCTGCAAACAATTTCATGCAGTAATTCCCAGAAGGGGTGTATTATAGCTGAAGTACTTTAATGAAAATTCCACTTTTTCCCTTTACAGACCATTGCAGATGTCTGAAAATTTGTAACCTATCAATCATTCACTTGTGTTGTTTTCTGATGATCTAAATAACTACCAAATATGCTGGAGCCATACAACTCAGAAAAGCTAACCTAAATTTTATATAAATCAAATCAGTGCTAAAATATTCATCCAACAAAACTTCAAGCATCTAGAGAGAGACTTGAGAAAAACTATCATCTTTTATTCTGAATACTAAATTTTCTTATATAAACCATGGTTCAAGTGAGCTAGCGCAAAATTATTAGAGGTAAATGAAGAAAACAGTAGAGGAAAAAGAAAGAGTAGACAAAATTAGGACTTCAAATGTATCAAATAAAAATATTGAAAGCAAAGAACAGAAGACCTATGTCATAGCATAGAAAAGGACTACTATCCAAAAAGTATCAGCATAGATAAAAACTTTAAAGCAAGAAAAGCTAAAGATTAAAGCAAAAGGAAATGTTGCTTTTATTTAGACATTAGATTCCTGATAGGGAACAAGATTAAGCCATTTTGGGGGGGGGGGAAATCACCCTAAATACAATTTAATTTAAAGTATTCCCACACTACAAAGCTGAAAATCACTATATAATCATATTGAATGACATTGGAGATGGAAGGAAAAAAAAGATTTCAAAGAGTATGTATCAAATATTATAAAAAGTGGTATCTCTCAGATTAGTGGAATTAAAAAGCAAGTTTTCTTTTTTTTCTGCTGTGAAATGAATGGCTTGTGGAATTTTAAAAAGTCTTACTCTATGAATTCTGCACTAAAGGCATTCTATAAAACGTTACTACATTTGTGATATATCCTAATCTACCCTTTACATGGTATATTTATAAAGTGCATTATTTTTTCAAAGTGTAAGTAAAAATTTGAACCCATGACCCAAAATTTTCCAGACCAGCAACTTAAAAACTGTAGCATGTCCAGAAAACTACAACTCAAATTGAAAATCTATACTAAGGTGAGAGAGGATGACACTGACTTTAATTTCAAAGACCACATGATCTAAATTACTAGCGCACACTTTGCAAAAACCCAAGTCGCTGTAGAAAGAAGAATGGTATCCTTTCCACGGAAATAAATTGCAAGCAATACACAACACAGTTGCTCTGTTGTTGACACATATATAAAGCAGTCTTCTGGAAATCCTTTCTCCTATCTCCTTCGGAATAACAAAGCCAAAATCAAGCTATTCACATACCTCGAGAACCAAGTTTTATCTGAACTCTTAAGATATTAGCTATTCCTCTTATCATCTCAGGCAAGAACTGAAACCTTTAAAAAAAAAAAAAAGCCAGCATGCATGTCATTGAAATATATTTTATAAAGGAGGATTCCGATTCCTAATGCTCTACCGCTCTCAACATTTATGCATTTCAAATCCTAATACCGCAGCGTCCTGCCCCCCAGAGATTCCAGCAGTACTATGAGAAAAGAAGAATTTGAGAAACAATGCAAAGGAAGAGGACAATCGGTGCAAAGATTCTGGAAAGGAAAGGAAAGACAGTGAGCATCTGAGGAGCCAGCAGGGTCTGCAGAGGTGGGGAAATCCACTCCCAAGGCATTAACTGACAGGCACCAAAAAGGTCATCTTCCCGAAAGTAAAATGATGAGTAAAGCGGAGCAAGCTTAAAAGGGGGGGGGGGGGGGGGGGAGGCAGCCAACAGGAATTAGAAGTGACAACTCCTCGAATATAAAGAGTTATATTCATTTGAGGAGACAGGCGCTGGCGAGACCTTGTCCCAGAATGTCAATCTGAAAAGACCCCCTCCCCGTTTGGAGGTGGGGAGAGTAGCTCTGCAAACCCCAAGTCTACGATGAACCCAGAGAAGAACAGTCGTTCTGTAGCCGCCCCGCCGCCCAGAGAAGCGCAGGTGGATCTGCGGAAGCTCAGGTTACCAGGAAATATTGCAGGGACACCGTGAATCTTCCCCGCTCACCTTCCCGGAGCCCGGGCGCGGCGGGCGGCGCGGGGTGGGCGGCCGGGGTGGGCACGGGCTCCCGGGCGCACCGGGACCGACGCGCGGGCGCGCACACCTGGCTCCCGACACCAGTTGAAAGCAGTGAAAGTGAATGAAGGCGGACGCGGCGCCGGGCACCGCTCCCTCCAAGCACACAAAGGCGGGTTTTTAACATCCAGGATGAGTTCTCACCGTCGGACCCCGGCGGGCGCCTCTCACCGAGGGGTTCTTACCTCGGATCCGCCTTCGGAGCCGCGGCTTTCCCCGGAGGCGCCTCCAGCCCAGACGAGGTAGGAGGTGGCCAAGAGGAAGCCTCCGACCTGGACGGCGCCCTCCCCGTCCTTCGCGAGCCGCCCAGCCGCTGTCTGCGCCTAGTTGCAGAGAAGCGATCTCCGGGACTAGCCCCGCGCGGACCTGGCGCTCGCCGACACCGCCTCGCCTGCCGCTGCCAGCGAAGTCTGGATCTGCCCGCCCGCTCACCACTCGCCGCCGAGCCAGCCGCGCGCCGCGCATGCCCAGTATCCTCGTAGGGAGCGCGCGCGCGCGCGCGCCGCCCGGAGCGAAATCCGCTCTCCGGGTCTTGCCTGCAGCCGAGCCGCGGACTATCTGGTCGACCCCCAGCGCTAAAGGCAAATAGGCGGGTGGGACCCAGTGGGCGGGAGAGGGACCGCAGGGAAGTTATCAAGGCTGCGATCGAAGCCGGCCCGAGATTGCCGGCCACAGACAGGTTTGCAGAAGTGACCTAGCTGGACTGACTAGCAGCTGGGAGACTCGGTAGAGGTCCGCCCCCCGGCAAGGTTCTGGTTCACAACTCTAGTAGTCCACGACCTGCCAGCCTTCCTCTTCCCTCTGGAGCCCTCCAACCTATTTCCCCCCTTCTGTCGCTTTCCTCTTTTTTGTCTCAACTTTTGCTGTAAACTGATGGCATCTAAGGGCCTCCATTCGGTCCCTGGGACTTTCTACACTGCCTGCCCTTAGTTCCAGCCAACAAGTCCAGACCCGCTTTTCACGCCTGACCTGGATCACGTTTTTTGCTTCCCTCTTGCCAGGAGTTTGATGTGGTGTGCAGTGGAGGCTTCTTTCAGTTAGTGCCTCTAGTAGCATAATCAATCCTGAAACCTTCGCCTGCTCCCCGAGTAGCAAGTGGAGACACTAAAGGAGAAGACCCTTGCCTGTGAACACTGTATTTTCTTACTCTCAGACCTCTTTATCATAGCTACCCCCACAACCTGTTCTGACTTCTTTCAAGCTGACTTCCAGAAGTCAACCAGAGAGTATCAACTTGATGGCAATAGATTGCAACGGATTGCTTTGTGCAGCAAGGGAGAAGCAGTCTGGGAAAAGATTTCAGACCAAGGTGGAAATTAAAGGCATTGTGCTAAAAGTGGGAATAGATCTTAAATTAAGTCCCCTGTCTTAAGTAGGAATCCTCTCTCCAATATTCCCACCACAGCATTATACACTTGAATTTTTCCAGTGTTAGAAATCTATTATCCATTTATGTGTAATCATGATTATTTATTAAATACTAACCTATGCCAGGAACTAAGCACATTTATATATTATGTCTAATCCTTAAAATGAGATAGGCCTTATTATACCTATTTAGCACATTAGGAAAATGAAGCATAAAAGTCATTCCTTTTACCAAAGCCAATGCTGATGACAGAATTAAAATCCAGGTCTGCTTAACTCTAAAGCCTATGTCATATGATTTGTAATCATCATATCAACTTCCCTCACCTTACACAACTGGCACTGGTTCTGCCCTAGGAACTGCACAAAATTAATATCATTCTTTACAGACATTGCAAGCCTCGAACTATTGGAAGCAAACTATTAAGTAACTACTAGAAGATCTTCTAAAACTTTCTTCTTCTTCAAATCTCTGGTACTTTACACTAATCCTCAAATGGCCAGGTGAGCCCTCAAAACTGCACTCTTTTCCCTCTTTTAAATGTACTTTGACTTTTCATTTTCCTTCTAAAATCGTGCACTCAGAAAAAAACACAATATTCAAACACAGTGTGCCAAGAACTGAGTCATAGATTGATCATAGTCCCTTTGATTAAGTATACTCTGCATGTAAGGCACCCCAAACCTATATTAGGTTTTTCTTTTAACAAACATATTACCTAGAGTGAAAAAATCCAAACCTATTATACACAGACTACAATTAAACCTTACATAGTCTATCTATATAAAAGGCTAATATGCTAAGTGTCTGTCCAGGTAATGATGTGACATAGCAACACCTGGCTTCCTCTCCCTAGCGACTAGCTTCCTTGCAGTTTCTTCGGCCCAGGAACATGACTTGCTTTATAGCCAGGTGGAAACATTTTACACTTTAACCAAATGTCTGTGAAGCGATTTCCCCTGCCTCATCTCATTTGATCCTCACAGAAGTCCTGAAGTAGGTATATAGGAGACTCAGTGGAATCCTATTTTCTTTTCATTAGCTGGAAAACGGAGATTTAGAAAGCTTAGGAACTTGACCCAACTGAAAAGAAGTAAGAAATGGTGGACCTTGAAAATGACTTCAGGTTTTGTCACTGCAAAGAATATAGTCAAACACTGCTGCATTTAAATATTTACCTTTTGTTATCCCTGGGTGATCTATAATAATAATCTGAACACACCCTTCTGGTGCAAGACGTGCTTCAGTGGGGCTTTGGTGCTCACAGAGTCTGCCCCCTAAGTGTGTCCTTTATGGATCTGAGGAGTTATAATCTGGATGGTCTCACTCTGACCACTGGGTACACTGGCTCTTGGGTCTCTAAGGAGGTGCTAATTTAGCCTCTGCCTGGGGCTACCCAGCAGGAGCTATGGAGAGATCTCCAGATTCCTCTTCTTTGTTTGGAGTTTGGAGGTGCCTAGATGAGGCCCAGCTGTGAAGCAATGCAAGCTGCTGCGGGGCCTTGGGCCTTCTTTTGGAAGTTCTGGGTCTCTCTGACCCAGCTGCAGTTTGTTAGGTAATTTTCAGATTGCAAAGGGCCAGGCCTTTCATATGCAAAAACATCTGCACACAGCTTGGGTGGGGCAGGGTCTCAGGGAATCAACAGGGCAGAGCAAACAGCTATGGCTGATCCTCAGTCCTACCCTAAGAGGCCCCACGTCTCAGTGTCCTGGTAATCGCTGCAAGCACCTCTGAGAGAAAGCCACCCAGGAGTTCTGACCAATGCCAGACATTTCAGTTTCTTCCTGTATGAGTCTGGGTCCCCAGACTCACCCAGAACTGGAGTTCAGAGCAGTCGGGAGCTTGTGTCTCCCTCCCGATTGAAAAAGACAACCGAGTCCTCAGTTGCCAGCCCTTTCCACGTGCGCCTCTGTACCTCTGCACTTTACTTCCGCACCTCCTCTGAGTCTCAGTGTGCTTTTCTCTTTCCTTCTAGTTGTAGAATTTCCACTCAGCCAGCCTTCCTGTGGTTCTGGATGATGTCCGTTTTGTCTTTTAATTGTATTTTTGAAGTGGTGTGCCAGGCAGCAATTTCCGGTGTTTACCTATGCCGCCATCTTGGTTTCTCTCCCACAGACTAACTTTTAAAGATTTAAATTTAACTTGAATTTTAAATAACAGCACATTTTAATTTCTAAAAAATTAACTTAAATAAGTGGGATTTTAAAATAGACTACCAATTGCTTTGGCCAGTGCTTCTAAGTGGTTAGAGACTCAGCCCTCACACAGAAGGATTGTGGGTTCGATTCCCAGTCAAAGGCACATACCTGGGTTGCAGGTTCAATCCCCGGGCCTGGTTGGGGCTTATTCAGGAGGCAACCAATCAATGTGTCTCACATCAATGTTTCTCTCCTCTTGTCTCTCTCTCCCTCCCTTCCTCCTTTCCATTCTTTCTGAAAAGCAATGGAAAAAATATACTCAGGTAAGGGTTAGCAACAACAACAAAAATATAGACTACCAAATAACTCATGGATCAAAGAAGAATTCATAATGAAAAAATTAAAATACTACTTAGAACTGAAAGATAAATACATTTTTGTATGCTCAGATCATAAAATATTTTGTAGCCATAGAACATGAGGAAAAAACAGCTACATAAATTACTCCTAGAAACTTCAAGTTGAGTCAAGGTCCCAGAAGATTATGTACAATAAGTCACCCTTTTTACAAAGCTCAGAAACAAGCAAAACTAAGTAATATGTTATTTATGAATACATATTTGCTAAAATCTAGAGTGTAAACAAAGCAATGTTTATCATAAAACTCAGGATAGTGGTTACCTCTGAGGAGTAGGAAACAAATGGAATGGGAGGCTATCAAACAAATTGCAATGGTATTTCTTGTAGAGTGCGTCATGGGTGTTCATCTTAGCTACTATTCTTGCACTTGCAGGAGCAAAAGAATGTTGAATTGCAGTCATCATGGAGTTAGCCATAGATAAGGAAAGGCTGAAAGAGATAAGACAGAATAGCAATCATTGCTTTAATTTTTGGTGAAGGTGATCCCGTCATATTCTTGTGTTTACCTGAATACAGGTGATTGGAATGCCAAATTGCCTACCATCGCTGAGCTTGTAGCTCTGTAGATAAAACATCCTTCTTTTGTTTATTTTCTCCTTAGTTTCCTAGGAGATGTATTCGTAAACATATTGCTATGAGAGATGTCTTGGATTTTGCTGCCAATGGTTTCTTCTATGGTTTTCTGAGTTATGTTTAAGTCCTTTATCCATTTTGAGTTTAATCTTGTGTATGGTATAAGCTGGTAGTCTGGTTTCATTCTTTTGTATGTATCTGTCCAATTTTCCCAACACCATTCATTGAAGAGACTGTCTTGACTCCACTGTATGCTCTTGCCTCCCTTGTCAAATATTAATTGAGCATAGTGGCTTGGGTCAATTTCTGGATCCTCTTTCTGTTCCATTGATCTATACAGCTGTTCTTGTGCCAATACCAGGCTGTTTTGTGTACAGCAGCTTTATAGTATAACTTGATATCTGGTATTGTAATCCCTCCAACCTTATTCTTTGTCAAGATTTGCTGTAGCTATTTGGGATCATTTTTTATTCCATATAAATTTTTGGAATATTTGGTCTAGGTCTGTGAAATATGTCATTGATATTTTAATTTTAAAAAAATTAAAAATGGAACTCCCATTTAACCCAGTGATCCCACTTTTAGGAACATATCCTAAGAAATCAGAAACATTCATCAGAAAGAAGATATGCACCCCTATGTTCATAGCAGCACAATTTACAATAGCTAAAATTTGGAAACAGCCTAAGTGGATCAGCAGATGAGTGCATTAAAAATTGTGGTTTATCTATACAATGGAATACTATGCAGCTGAAAAAAAAAAAAAGAAAGAACTATTACCACTTGCAACAGCATGGATGGACCTGGAGAGCATTATACTAAGTGAAATAAGCCAGTCAGAGAAAGGTAAGTATCACATGATCTCACTCATATGTGGAATCTAATGAACAACATAAACTGATGAACAAAAATAGACCCAGAGACATAGAAGCATCAAACAGACCATCCAACCTCAGAGGGAAGGTAAGAGAGGTTGGGGAAGGGGGGAGGGGGGGGTCAGGCAGGAAGAGATCAACAAATGAACTCATATGCATATGCATAACCCATGGACACAGACAATAGGGTGGTGAAGGCCTAGGGTGGGAGGTGTTGGTGGGATGGGAGAGGTCAATAGGAGTAAAAGGGAACATATGTAATCCTTTCAACAATAAAGATTAAGAAAACAAAAACAGGTCCCTCTGAGCAGGACGACAGATACTCTGTTCCTACTTTTATGTGTGAAAGTTTATTTTCACAAGGTTTATTTTCCCCAGAAAATCTAATGCTTTTGTATAATTGAGGGAAAGTTGATTTTCAAATCAGAGTTATTGATTCATTTACTAGTAACACCTGAATATTCTTTAAAATACAAAAGAGACATTTATATGTTTTATCTTTTTGAGATAACTATACTGCTCATTCCACAGAACTGAAAATTTGGCATTTAAAAACAGCACTTGTCTCACTATTTGCAGATTTTTCTAATCAAATCTAGGCTTTTTCTTTTTCTACTTGTGTCTAAGCAAGAAAGCAGATGAGACTTAAAAAAGAAAAAGAAAATAACCATGGGAAAAAGTAAACCTCCAAAAAATCGTCAATTTTAAATTTTAGTATAGCTGTAAAATGAAATTCTATCTCATTGAAAAGAATGAGGTGATGATATTAACCACTGATTTGAATGGACATCACAAAAGCTGTAAGTGGAGAGGAAAAGGTGAGTTGCAAATGATGTAGTATGACGTACTTATGTAATAACAGCTAAACAAATATAAGCTAAATTTTTAACAGCATTTTTAAGAGGAGGGGCAATTATTTTCACTATTCAGTTACTATAGTTCTATATTCTTTGAATTTTTAACTGTGGACCTGTATTATTTTGTAGCAGAGAAAATTAAATAGTAATATTTTATTATCAACTGTGAAATTTGTGTGTTTCTAAATTCTTTACTCCTGCTAGAACTCAGCTAGATTTTAAAAAATGTTCATCTTTATGTCTTCAGTTGCTTTTTTTGTGTCTTTAGATTTACTGAGCTAGAATAACCCTCCGCCTATTTAACAATTCTCTTGGGGGATACTCATTGGCATTGCAAACACAGACTTTGTTTCCTTAAGTTGGCATCCAAATTTTTTTATTCACTGACAGCAGAATCCTCAGAGGAAACAAAATAAAGCAAAACAAAAAACTTCTATTACAAAATTGGCAGGCTTTAAAAAACAAATTCACATATCTGAATAATTTTCTCACTCAAATATCCCTAGTGCTCAAGAAAACGCCAACAATCTTAAAGATAATTTCCCTGATAACAATGCATAATTCTAAGTCATGGCAAGACAAGAGCAAAAATATGCCCTAGATTTCAAGTCTAATTTCATCCTAAAGTACAAACACACACATGTGCACACACACACACACACGTACACACTCACACAGAAAATCTCTAAAGTGTACCATAAATGCTTGTTCACTTTCCAAATAACACTACAACTCTCCTTTCCTTTAATGAGCACTTTTTAAAAATGCAAAGCTTGCAAAGCATTTTTCACACTTTCTTATCTTATTAAGCATAGCATTTCTTAGCAACTATGATTATCGCTAGGTGCATTCATGACTGTACTGCACAGGTGCACAACCCTTTATCCCAAACCCATGCAACCAGATGTTAGGGTTTTGTGAAGCAACGTGGGGCTTGTACCATATATTCATAACACCCCCAGCACAATCTTTAATTAACACATCATTTCTGCACTAAAACATATTTACACAAATTGGACTGCAGTTCGTAAGTAGCCTTGTATCAGTTCAGATTTGCTGTGATACAAGACAAAATCAGGTCAGGCTTTGTCACCGAATGCAATCTGAAAAGCAACAACTTTTTTGAAAACTCTGAGTTCTTTCACATGACATTGCAGATAAAGCTTTATGCACCTGTATGGTAGTGCCAGAGGGGTAACTGCCTTGTTTGCTCTAGCTTTAGGGCCCTACATGGCTCCCGTTTTGAATACTCCCCGTCTGCTTTCGTCTGCTTCTGCAAGCCTTTCTGCCTCCTCCATGCAGCCAGGCACGTTCCACCCATTGTGTCACTGTGACTTCCTCCACCACCTTCCTGCCCTTATAATTTATTACTTTTACTCTGCTGGGACTAAAAAAGTAGATAACCAAATTATTGTAATCATGTATGAAATTAAAGTAAGCAGGTTTTACATAAGGGGACTAAAAGCTATTTTATGACAAGATATGGAAATTTTGCTCACATCCTTTATAGCAGGGGTCCTCAAACGTTTTAAACAGGGGGCCAGTTCACTGTCCCTCAGACCGTTGGAGGGCCGGACTATAGTTTAAAAAAAAAACTATGAACAAATTCCTATGCACACTGCACATATCTTATTTTGAAGTAAAAAAACAAAACGGGAACAAATGCAATATTTGTATTTGCATGTGGCCCGCGGGCCGTAGTTTGAGGACCACCGCTGCTTTATAGCATCTATTGCAACAAGTAGAGACCTTTTTAGTTCGGGAATGACTATCACCTGTGTTCACAATGTTGCGATTGTTATCCTTTAAAAGGGGAATTTCAGAGTGAGGATAGGGAGAAGGGTGGGTATGGGTGGGGAGAGGTTAACTGATTAACCAGGGAATTTATATACATGTATGCATAGCCCATGGACATAGACATAATGTGGTGAAGGCTTGGGAGGGGCGGGTTCAGGGTGGATGGGGTCAATGGGAAAAAAACACACCGAAAGGGACATCTGTAATACTTTCAACAATACAGACATATTAAAAAAAACAAAAAACAAAAAAAACAACTTCAACTTCTTGCTCTAAAAAGAAAACAAAAGAAAGAGTATGTCATTTTATAGATGTCACCTATTTTCAGAACTTGCATTTTGTGAAACCATGTTATCCTATATAATAAAAGGCTAATATGCAAATTGTCCCCTTGACCGGGAGTTCAACCGGGAATTCAACCAGGGGATGGGGCCAGCCGGCCAACTGCCTGTGGCCCCTCCCCCTACTCCCCACCCCCCACCAGCCCACCCCCAACCCCAATCGGTGTAGGCCGGTTGGACCCCGACCCCACCCGTGCACAAATTCATGCACTGGGCCTCCAGTTCTAATATAAGCATATACGACTTTTTTGGTCAGATGAAAATAAGCTAATGCCTAAACTTTTGTTACTCTTGCACAAAAAATAGGCTATGACAATAAATGTTAAAGTATTGATAAAACCTTAAAGTACAATCTCAGGATGACATTACTAAATAATCACAGTCAGTTGTCGCTATTTTTTTTCCTTTGCTCAATTTGCATGTCCTCTCATATTCTGCCCCCACCATATGCATTTATTTTCATTTATTAATGCTCCTGGTGGGAGCCTTCCCACAGCTCCAATATGTAGAGCCTGTTGTTGGCATTGCCCACACAGGCCTTACTTACCTCTGCAACACGTAGGAAATCCAGGGAAGAGTGGAGGGTCACAGTTGGAAATCAGCACAGAAATGCTGTGAATCAAGGTTCCAGGCGGGAAGTGGCCAAAGCTGGTAAAGGAGTAATAACAGGTGCTAAGAGAGAAAGGTGATGAAAGGAGATCATTGACAGTGGTGGGAGCCCAGACACCCAATCTGGTGACTCAAGCATAAGAAAGCATCTCTGACTCATCCATTCAGCTGAGGTCCAAGTACCTGCCATGCCCAGGTACACGTCCTGGGGATACAAGAAGGAGTACAAAATGGTGCCCATCCTTGAGGACTTGCAGTGTTAGTAATTAAGCAGAAGGACATAGTGACAACCATATGGCGTGTTGTGACAGCACAAGGTAATACCAGGCACTATCTGAGCACAGGGAAATGAATGCCCAACTCTGCTGTGCAAAAGCAGGCTGGCATCATGGAGATGTGCCCTACTGCCTTTCACTGACGGCCTTCCACCTTCCTTGCTGTTCCTGGAGCATGCTGACCCGCTTCCAGCACAGCGCCTTAGCACTTGCTGTTCCCTTCCCCTGGAATGCTCTGCTTCCAGATACTACACAGCTCACTCTCCCACTTCATTCAGGTCTCAGCTCAAATGTTACATCAGAAAATAATTCTCTGACGGGTCCCTTTGGTCCCTGTTTAAAACTGCACTCCCCTCCCCCAACACACACACAAACTCCTCTCTCTCTCTCTCTCTCTCTCTCTCTCCCCCCCCCCACCCTCTTTTTCCTTTTTTTTTCACAGCACTAATCTCACAATATGAAATCATCTTGTTCAGTTATTTGGTGTCTGTTTCCCTCATTTAAATTTTGTGAGAGCGGAATTTGTCAGTCGTATTCATCGCTATATCCCCAGGGCTAGACAGAGGGAAATGTATGAATAAAGAGAAATTTGAGCTGAGTTATGAAGACCATATAGCAGTTTGTCAAGGGAATAAGGAGGGGGGTGGGGAGACACAGGCACAAAAATAATACCTTTGAAAAAATGTATAGGAAAATACAATGCTTGGCACACAGTGGGTTTTCATGAAATGTTATTAAGTAAATAAGTGAGCGAGTGTGTGAGTGAGTGTTAGTGAATGCGTGATTGAATTGATAGCCAGGTTTGTGTTTTAGAAAATGTGTGAGTGTAGATTGGTGGAACAGAAGATAGGAAGTGAATACAGCTTAGAAGTCTAGTCTTCTACAAATAGAAAAATAATGAAGACCTGAACTAAGCAAGTGGGAATAAAGAGAGGCCACATTTGAGAAACAAGTAGACTTGTCATATGATTGAATGTGGAAGAAGAGTCTGCTATGGGTAGATGGATGGCTGGTTATGCCACTGACCATACGGTAAAACCAAGTCTAGTGAGTGGAGAGCATTGGGGGGATAATTCTTTTGCATAAGACATCTTAGGATTGAAGGATTTTGTAACAGGTGGAGACAACTAATGTAGTTAAAAGTGTAGACCTAAAAGTAAAGTCAAGACATAAGACAGGTTTGAAATAGCATGGATGCCTTTATCTTCAGGAAAATATATTCAAATAAGAACAAAATTTAATAATAATGCAAGAAGTCAAGATGCAGGGAGAGAGATAAGGATACTCCATGGAAAACTGAAAAGCATCTAATAGAGGGATAAGAGGAAAACTAGGAGTACGAGTCCCGTGAGAACAAGCATGTGCTAGCTTGCTCACCAGTACAGCCCCAGTGCCCTGGCAGAGTAGAGACTCTAATACTTATAAATTGATATTGGGAAACAGAGAAATAAGGAAGGAAACATGGAAGGAGAAAATTGGTTAAAAATACTGCAAAGGTATCAAGAAAGATAATGATCCATGTGGGGTTGGGGGGATGAGAAGAGATAGGCCAAAGAACTTATATACTTACTAGAGGCCCAGTGCACCAATTTGTGCACATTGAAAGGCAATTAGTTAGAAGAACCACAGCTCAGCAGTAAACCAGATTCGGGACCGACAGTGCCCCAGCAACAACATAATCCACGGCCAGTGGAATCGCATGGCCCCGTGAGGAATCAGGCTCCAGCCTCTCTGGTTCCAGGGTACATCACCCAAGAACTGCTACTGCCAAGTTAACACAGCTAAGCAGCTCCTATGTTGAACGTCTGCCCCCATCGTGGTCAGTGCACATCATATGTACCGCCAGTCGATGGTCAGACAGTTGGACGGTCACTTAGCCTTTTATATATAGACTAGAAGCCCGGTGCATGAAAATTCATGCACTGGAGGAGAGGTCTCTCAGCCCGGCCTGTCCCCTCTCACAGTCTGGGAGCACTCAGGGGCAGGAGGCGACCCGGCAATCAGGGGAAGGCGACACCCCCATTACACCTCTGCTGCTGCCACTGCCAGCAGCGCAAGCCTCAGCTGGCCCGGCTTACCTGAGCCTTGAGTGGCCCTGAGTGGCTGAGCAGCTGCCATCTGAGGCTTGCCTGTGCCTCGGGCCAGCCCTGGGTGGCTTGAGGGCTGAGGGGACTAGGAGACTCCAGAGGCAGGCGTGTATAGCAGCCAGGCCTGCCTGGGGGCAGGCCCGGCCTTGCTTCATGCCTGCTGCCCCAGTGGGGCCACCATCTTATGGCTGTGGGCACCACCATCTTTGAGGGCATGGTGGTCAATTAGCATATTCCCTCCTTATTGGCTATTGGCACTGCCATCTCTGAGGGTGTGGCAGTCAATAGCATATTCCCTCTTTATTGGCTGTGGGCGCCACCATCTTTGAGGGGGTGACAATCAATTAACATATTGGCTGTGGGTGCTGCCATCTTTGCGATGGTGTGAGGGTCAATTAGCATATTCCCTCTTTATTAGATAGGATATGCATAGCCCATGGACACAGGCAATAGGGTAGTAAAGACCTGGAGGGTGGGTAGGGGCTGGGGGTGGGGGGAGGGGGGAGGAAAGGGGGAAATGGGAAATATCTGTAATACTATCAACAATAAAAATATATTTTACAAAATAATAATCTAAAAAAGAAATATAATGATAGCTAAGAACTCAGCTTTATATTATTAAAGGATCATAACATGCCAGAGACCATTTTAAGCAGTTTACATGGTTTAACTCATTCAGTTTTCACAACAACCTTGTGAAGTAGGCATTATTATTATTACTATTTCTACCTTATGGATGAGGAAATGAGGCACACTTGCCCAGGATTAGACAGGAAGTAAGTGACAAAGGCAAGATTTGAAGTCCAGACATCCTATTGGGAAGCCCACATTTACACAGAGTGTGCTTTGTGGGGGAACTTGGCCCGGGGAGGTGAAAAGAGGGCGAGGAGGTGGAGAGAGCAAATGCAGAGGGCTGTTGTTGGAGCTTAGGTAGGGAGAGACTAGTCGCTGGAAGGAAACCCAAGAGCAACAGAAGCTGTTTTGTGTTTTTAATGAGCAAGTCTGGAGCGTGTGGAGTCGGTAGATTCTGTTTACATCACACTCTAGAATTGCTAAAAGAAAAAGGAGGTGGGTGGGTGAAAAGACAGGTTACTTCCAGCTCTGATTCTGGAATTCCACAACTTTGAATTCTTTCTCAGTGCAGCCAGATGGAAGATGTCACCAATAAAAATAGTTGGAAAAACAATTTAACTCACTTGTTAAAGAGGCATTTAAATAGAAGCCTAAGGGCTTGTCTATTCTAGTTTCCTTATAATTCATGAGCTTTTAATTTTGCCCATCCTGGCATCATGGTCTGTGACATTTCTCATCCTTATGAGAGACCTAGAGTTGTTGCTATCTGTTTAGACTTGACCTAATTTTTCTTTACTTTTTTTTAAAGAGATGTGATTTATTTATTCATTTATTTGTTTGTTTATTTATTTATTTATTTATTTATTTGGAGAAAAATTTAATTGATTTCAGAGAGGAAGGGAGAGGGAGAGAGAGAGATAAAAACATCAATGATGAGAGAGGATCATTGATTAGCTGCCTCCTGCATACCCCCTACTGGGGATCCAGCCTGCAACCTGGGCATATGCCCTTGACCATAACCAAACCTGAGACCCTTCAGTCCTCAGGCCAACGCTCTATCCACTGAGCCAAACTGGCTAGGGCTAATTTTTTTTCTTTTTTGTTTTCTTTTTTTCTTCCTTTTCTAGGGGTAGGAAAGAAGGAATCAAGGTTATCTGGGTTCATGTTGCCTTAAAACACCATAATGTTTCTTTCACAAGATGTCCTAAACTAATATAATTACTAGTGTTGTTTCCTGCAATTCTCTCTCTACTAAATATCCCATAAAGCATGTCAGCTTTTCTCCCAAACTTCCATATTTCTCTTATGCTAAACTTCTTTCCTCCTCTCCCTCTGGTCGCTCCAGTGAACACAAATCAACTTCAGAAATTACACTAGAACTTTATTTTACCTCCATACTCACTGCTCAAAGCCCCTTCTCAGCACACACCCTTCAATTACACATATTCTTATTTTTTCCATACCTTTGAAGAACTTTCCTATCTCAGTTGCTCCTTTTCCTAGCCAAACAATGTCAGTTTTCAATTATCCACTAGTTTGACTGTAAGGCTAGGAGAGAGATTGGCTGCAGAAAATAGAGAACTCATTCCTTTTCTGCCTTTGGGATAGGTTTCACACTTAACCAAAATTGGTATATACCCAATTTTTGTATATCACAACACTTCAAAGTAAAGCTATCCTTGGAAAACATGTCTCAAAAGGAATTAGAAAGTTACCTACTTAATAAATCTTTGCTCCTTGCTCATTTCTCTTCTGGGCACCCCTCCATGCAACAGATGAATATTGTGATCTCTTAGACAAATGCAAACAATCTTCACAGAGAGATTTTTATTTTCCTCTCTAGAACATGGTGTCTTTCTAGCTCACAATTCCAAGGAGCAAAGTGATAATTAAGTGTTTCAGGCTCAAAGGCGTTCGTTCTAAAATTTCTAATGAGCTAGCCTCGGGGAGGAATGAGTGTAAACAGAGGAGTTTTACATCATAAGTGAATCAGGTTATGTTAATAAGAAGTTGAAAATAAGACATCTACTTGGTGTCAATAATCTACTCTATTCTCGTTTTCCCTAACACATGTGAATCCAAATCCCATTGTTCATAATAGTTATTATTTTGGTTGGCATGTGCACCAAGCAAAGATGAACAAAAGACAAAAAAAATCTGTCAGTGTTGTAGCCTATACCATGATAGCACCTCATTATAAAGAGACCTAACACATTTTGTGGCATCCACAATCCTTCTCTAGAAATAACAGAAATTTCCCTACTTCTGCATCCAATCAATGATTTGCATCCTTTATCTGTACAGGCTATGCTTTTGAAACTATAAACGTAGACCTCTCAGCAGTGATCTGGGACGGTCCATGTTCTTCTCTATATAGTTGAGCAACATTTTCAGATATCAACAACCCCGATGGTTCCAAACCATTTTAAGCAGCTTAATCAAGCAAATTTTTCATTTTACTGTTGGTAAAAATTATTTTTGAACTATTTGATACAATAAAAAAGTAATTCCTTCTTTCCATTTTTCTCTATTTCTGTTTTTTCTTTGTTAAACACCTAATTTTCAAACCAGGAATATGCTCCATTCTCTAAGAATAGGGAACTTTTCAGCCTGAAACAATTAATTTGCAAATGACCGATGCAAATGCTTTCTGTCTATTAACATTTTATATCTACTTTTACAAAGGCTAAAAACAACGAGGATATGATTTATGCCTTCCAATAATGAGAATTCATCGGTATTCATCTGTATTCATCTGAGAGTCATCTGCAAAAGAAAATTTTTTCCCTAAATGAGTTTTTTGTTTGTTTTTTGCTGGGGACAGTGAAATACAGAAGAGTCTAGGATAGAAGAAACAACAGAAGAGATGAGGCGGGGCTGCTTTGGCTCTGTAGACACATTATGGGAAAGTGAGCCAAGGCAGGGCTGCTGTCAACTCACTGGAGAGTGAGAGAAAAGGGGGCCTTGGGGACAGGTTCAAGGGATTCTCCTGGGAAGAGCTGCCACTGCCCACTGCTCCCCTGGTATAAGCCTCGTGGGGTCCCTTAGAGTTTAGGAGATGCAGACCTGTGGGGGAAGAAGATGGTGAAGGGAAAGGCGGGAGTATGCTCCCGGGAGGGAGAGCTAGCATACCTCTAAATGAGTGTTTGAATGGACCCATTTCCTGTATTCCTGGGGCACAATAGTTTCTGGCTTTTTGATAAAAACCCATCTGCTAGTACTTCGGGTGGTGAACACGCAATACAATATACAGATGATATGTTATAGAAGTGCATGTCTGAAACCTATATAATTTTATTAACCAATGTCACCCCAATAAATTCAATAAAAATTTCTTTAAATGAATATTTTTTTTAAAAAAATTATTTGCTAGCGCTTCTGATACTTTTTCCTAATAGTCAGTGGGCAGAAGCTTTCTTTGCCTTTTTCTGGGAAGAAAGGCCAGAGCAACGCTCAGGCCACTGTTCTCTCTAGTGACCTTCTGTCCTCCCCCACTCTTAGCCCCCAGGGGCCTTGCCAAAGATTACCAGTTGGTTTTACCCCAACTCCAACTTCTTAACGGAGGCCTTGGAGAGGCAACACAGATTTTTATAATGTCCTTCTCTTGTTCTATAAAACATGAGATAAAAAGATTATTGTAAAATAATGACTTTCAAACACCTAAATGGCCTTGGCCATGCTTTCATTGGCGGAGTCTAGGCGTGCACTCTGGTCCCAAGACCCTTTAAGAGGTGGAATCTTATTTCTGAAATGGATTTGGACCATATGCAAGACATATAAAAAAAGATGTGTTTTCCTGCCACAGAGGAAAACATCTGTTTTGCAAATGGGTTTGACTCCACTTGCAGAATAACTTTACAGATGTTTTGAAAGCTCTAAACAACTGCAGCCTTTCTGGTCTGCTCTGGTTCAAAAATTGATTTGCTAAGAAAACATGTAAGTCTGTGACATAAATGAAAACAAAAGTTTTCCTCTTAACCAATCCATAATACCAGGATATTTTAGACACGGCCTTGGATTGGTGGTATTTTATAGATTCTTTTTCTTTCTAAGACATGCATACACAAAGTGTCTTAGAAAGGATTCAAATGTGAATAGAAAATTATTCCCACTCTCTTAATAGAACTAATTGTTAATATGAGACTATTCATGCTCCTTTGTCATTTTCCCAGCTTTTTAATTGATTTTCAGTAAATGATAACCTGGTGAGATATAAGCATGTCCAGCATATATTTTATCTATCTTTCTTTAAGGACAGCTAAAAAACATGAAAAGTGTTTTGCATTATCTCTTGTTCATCCTCCTTTAGCTTCTAACCTGGCTATTCGTTCTTAGTTAGCCTCCAGGTACTGTGTTGTTGTTATTGGCTGTTTGTTGTTCATTTGTTTAATGTTTGTATAACTTAAAAGACACTATTTTTGTTTTGTTCTACTTGCTGAATAACTTTCCAGAGGTTTTAAAAGTGCTAAACCACTGCAGCCTTTCTGATGTGCTCTGGTTCAAAAATTGATTTGCTAAAAAACCATGATCAACTGCCAAACAATACAGTATTTCTCTTTTTTTCTGCCTCATTACACCTACTGACTTCACTCTGTGCTATTTTTCCTAACCTTGTTTGAATTTAAATCTTTCTTCATTTCTTTTATGTGTTCTAGTTAATTTCCCCCCTTCCTCCTTTTAAGAAATCCTCATGTCCACTTTTTAAAAGTAAATTCTAAATAAAACAGAACAAACCTATTATGTATTAAAATTCAGTATGTATTTTCCCTTTGAAATATATGCCAATTTTTGATATGTTTATATCATATTAAACATAAGTTCTCAAACATTAGGAACCAACATATTGAATATTCTTTTATGCTAAAGTTGGTCATTTCCAATAACCAATTTTTTTTATCTATTCCCTAGAATTAGGCTTCATCTTGTTCACCTTTGTCTTGCTAGTGCCTAAAGAAGAGCTGCTGGTAGGCACTCATTCACTGTTTCTCGAATAAATCTAACATTTGCTTGGGGTGGGGGGAGGTGTGTGTGTATGATGTCCCCGGGCACTATGTTAAGTAATTTTACACACACACATATATATTTCATGTAATCTTCTCAAGAACTCTGGAAAGTATTATTATTATCCCCATTTTTGAATTTAGAAAGCAGAAACTCAGGGAAAGAGGAAAGTAATTTATCCAAATTTACACAAGGAGAAAGTTGCAAATTATTTAGCTCCAAAGACAGCCTCTTTGAATAGCCTGAAAGATAAACATGACCCATACAAATGCCTTTCTTTCTCATTTCCCTCTCTGTGGCTTGTCCTAAGGAAAGCTTTAAAAATAGAATTGATTTGCTCTTTTCTTTCCCCTCATGACCTAACTTTTGGTGCCAAAACCCTTTGACTTATCCATCCCAACCAACCCCAAAAACTTCTGCTGTGAACACTCCTTCTTTCATCCAGGACAAATGTGCCTTGGTCTATATCTCCAGCTATCCTCAACCAAGTAAGCCTGGTTTCCCTTTATCAAATCTTGCATCTCATTGCTTCATAATACTTAAGATTTTGAGATTGAAAAATTGCTTATCAGGTAACTATTCTTTCCCAATATTAAAAAGCTAGGAGAGTCTAGAATTACCTGGTCATGGTTTTATGGCCAAAATATCTCTGAAATTACTCCAATTACTGTAACTAAAAGCAATGAATTTAGCCCTGGCTCATGTGGTTCAGTTGGTTTAATGTTGTCCTGTGTACTGAAAGGCCACTGGTTCAATTCCTGGTCAAGGAAAATACCCAGGTTGTGGGTTCAATCCCCAGTCAAGTTGCGTGTGAGAGACAACCAATCAATGTTTCTCTCACATCAAGTTTCTCTCTCTCTCTCTCTCTCTCTCTCTCTCTCTCAATCTCCCTTCCTCTCTCTTTAAAATTAATAAAAACATATTTAAAATAAATAAATAAACATAAATAAATAAATAAATAAATAAATAAATAAATAAATAAATAAATAAAAACGGCAAGTTTAAATTGGTCTAAATAGACATCAGTGTATGGTGGTTACCTAACAAAGGGAAAGGAGGTTGGGGAGCGATTGAAGAGGATAAAGAAGGTCTAATATATGATGACAGAAGGAGACTAGACTTGGATAGTGAGCACATAATGCAATATATAGATGATGCATTAGAGAATTGTACACTTGAAACCTATGTAATGTTATAACTAATGTCACCAATTAAATTGAATTAAAAAGAGCAATGTCATAATCTGATCTGCTGTTCTATTCTTCACTGGAAACCATCCCTCATCTTCTTGGATAAGAATTTGTACTTGGGCCCTAGCCGGCTTGGCTCAGTGGATAGAGCATCAGTCTGCAGACTGAAGGGTCCCAGGTTCGATTCCGGCTAAGGGCACATGCCTGAGTTGTGGACTGGATCTCCAGTGGGGGGTGTGCAGGAGGCAGCCAATCAATGATTCTTTCTCATCATTGATGTTTCTCTCTCTCTCTCTCCTTCTCCCTTCCTCTCTGAAATCAATAAAGAAATATATTTTTTTAAAAAAAAGAATTTGTACTTGGGTTGTATTATCATAACTGTATCATAATCATCATTGTGGGTTGACAACCCACAAAACAATTGCCAATAAATATATAAATAAATAAACTGGTCTGACAAAAAGTTTAGATTTCGGCAGGAATCTGGTTGTTGACCGCTAGTGAAACTAGGCTGACTTCGACTCTCTGTCCTAAGAGGAATTTTAGGTGATATCACAAATGACTTTAACATTTTTTTATGTAACTTCCACCTTGAAGTCAAAGTTAGAATTATAGTATTCAATAGTGGGGTCCAAAAGTGAAAACAGAAATAGGACTACCAGAAAATATGGTAATTATTGTGTCATTCTGTTAAATTGCACACACGCGCACACACACACACACACACACACACACACACTCATACTTTCCAAGTCCTCCTTGGAAAGTATGAGTTAAATGGAACTTCGCAGACAACTTCTGATGATAAACAATTATTAAATACTTAAAATTAGTGCTAATTCGATATAAGGCACAAGGCACCCTGAGGTAGTTTTCAATTAATTTTTTATTTCCATGAGGATGAAGTGCTTGGATTTTATAAAAATTAAAAAATTTCATGACACAGTAAATGATAAATCTTGTGATTTTTTTTCTATTTGTCATTTTGCTGCTGTAGAGAAGGATGCCATTTTATGCATTTGATTTGTGAGAAAACGATGCTCTCTAGTTTTATAGGCATCATTAGTTGTTTGTCACTTATTGTTCAAAACAATGTGCAAGGGTAGGCATGAGCAGTCAAAGCAATGAAGTGAGATAGTAATAAAAATGAGTAAGTATTTGTAGTGGTAGCATCTTTTCTTCCAAGGATAAGCTGTTCAGAGTTTCTAGTATTATCAGAGGACCACTTTTTCCTTGAAAATTTTGATGGTACTACTTTGTTTCTCCCCTGGGCTTTATTGTACCTATTCAATGGCTTCTTCACAGTCTTCAACAGTCCTTTCTACCTGGAGCGTGTCACTGTCTGCAGTGTTTCTCCTGGGCCCCTTGTATTATAGTTCTACATTTCCTGATCACATCTCCTAATATTTTTACCTCTAGCCCAAACTGCCTATGAGTTCCATACCTGTAAAGCTATCATTTCTCTCTGCTCACCCTAAGGAATTTCAAACTCATCAGTCCCAAATTAGAACATCCTCCTATATCTTTATGACCAGCATAATTTGACCATTGACAGTATATAAGATCTTATTTTTAATCATAGCCTGTGGAGCCTAGACCTTTAACTTACATTAATCAGATCTTAACCTGCTTTAAGATCTTAAGTACCTCTCTACTATCTTCAAACAGAAGCTCAACTTCCTTAGCATGGCACAAACAAGGTAATTGATGAACAGCCCTATTGCTAATGTGTCTTCTGCCACCACACACAGGTCCTCAAGTTCAAGTAAACTTTATTATGAGCATTTTTCTAAATATACTGTTCTTTCTTTTGCTTCTGGACACATGATACCATCTTTGTATATAATTTACTTCTCCAAACTCTTTACCTGGTTCTGTTTTTGAAACTCATTCTTGGGTCCCAGCTCAAGAGTTGTCTTTTGTAAGAAGCCTTTCCTGATTAGGATTCATCTTAGGTACCCTTCTCTAGTCCCTCACTCATTTTATGGAATATAATGAACAACATAAACTGATGAACAAAAGCAGATCCAGAGACAGAGAAGCATCTATCAGACCATCAACCTCAGAGGGAAGGTAGGGTAGGGTGCAGGTAAGGAGGAGAGATCAAACAAAGGACTTATATGTGAAAAATCAGACAGAGGCCGAAAACCAGGACTACAGGCTTTATTAGAGGAGAAGGACCTGCCTGGCTGTCTCGCAAGGGGAGGACAGCAGCACATGCAGGGGTGGGCAGGCCTTTTGAGGGGCGAAATGGGAAGGGGTGGGGGGCTTATTGTACTCGGCGCACATGATTGGTGGCTTACTGCATTGTCCATGTAGGACAAGGGCTGAGGGTATTTGGCTGGTGTGGATTGGTGGTCCAATGTATAGTCCATATAAGGTACATGGTTAGTCACTCAGGTATTTCTGGTCTGCAGGTTACGTCATACTCCGCCCACCAGTTGGGGGAAGGGAGGATCTATCATTATGCAAGCATATAGGCCTAACCAATGGACATAGACAACAGGGGGGTGAGGGCATGAGTGGGGGTGATGGGGGGTAACATGGGGATAAGGACACATGTGTAATAATTTAATCAATAAAAAAATTTTTTTAAAGTCTATGGAAACTTATACTTTACACTTTATCACTCTGTATTGTTATGATGTTTACCTGGCCTATGGTAAGATGCAACAATATTTATTGAGTGAATGAATGGCCAGGAATCTTCTTATCATGCATAGCCACTGCTCTAATACTAGGGTATTTGCATGTGCCCTTTCTTTTGTGAAAGTCCTGTAGTCTGGAAGGGGTGGGGAGTGTTCTTCCTTTCATTTGCAAATATATTTGACCAAAATTGAAATTAGTGAAGAAGGCAGGAAAAGACGGAAAAGGCTTAAGAAAGTTTGACAGTATTTTCTTTTCTTCCTTAGTTATATTCACTAAATATAACTAAATATATTCATTAAAGTTATTACTGATTTTCATGTACTGTACAAATTTAAAAATGATACTTGAAACATATCCAAAGGCTTAAAATATAGATATGTTATTTATTTTTTCCAACATGACTGCTAAAGGAGGCATATCTATATTTTTATGTGCTCCCTAAGTGGATTTTCTCATAATGAACACTTTTCTAATGCTCCTGTCTTGTTTAAAAAAGAAAAACAATATACTTTCTCTTTAAATAATATATGGTATTTGAAATGAGAGTAGTTCAGGAAACTAAGATTTGATTCATTCTCCCAACTCACACCAACTATGACTTCCCAGCTCTTTGTCAATAAGTCTTTCACCATCATGTTATTTTCTGGCACTGTTATTCTACCCAGGAAGTAAAAGAATGTACTTATCTGATTCTTGACCTAATAATCAAACTTCATCAAACTTTTAAATGAATTTGAATTACAACAGTCTATAATAGATAAGCAAATTTGCCATTTAACTTAATATTTCCTAAATTAACTTAATATTTACTAAGCAGACTATTTTTGCTAGAAGTTTCTGTCCCAGACTTTATCTCTTTATTTTAAATTATCAAGGGAAAGCACCAGCTAGCCTTTCTGTTTCACTGTGTTCCAATTCTATTATTTTGCTAGTATTTCATTGCATAAAAATAGATATGGGTAATGACTCATCAGTGATGCTGACACCCTTACATATCTCTTCCTTCTAATTGTGAAATGGAGGTTTTATATTTTTATGTAATTATATTAACAATCTACTAACAGCTTTTCTCTCTACCGCGATTGAATATTGCTTTTGCTTCATGTCCTATGCAGTTTTGCCCCAAATATTTGTCTGAAAAAAATATTTAAAATATTATTTTTTTCCAATACATACCCAATTCAATGTTAACAGATTCAATATGCCATCAGCCTCTATATCAACATTTAATTTGCATAATGTGGCACCACTTCACATTCAATAGAATAACTATACAGTCAAATCTCGGTTCTTGAACGTCTCAAACAATTTGGTTCCCTACCAAGTTTTCACAGAAAAAAATTCCCAACAAAACTTCATTTTTAGACCTGACAAACCTTTCATGTTGATACCTCAGCATGACAAAAAGTGTCTCTCAGGCTACAAAGGAGAGAATGCATCAGTATGAGTCAGTTTAGCGCTAAACCTTGTGTTGTTAACATCTTAGGAAGTTGTATTGTGATTTTTTTTTGTGGTGTTTTTTTGTGGGGGGGGGGGTTGTTTTTTGTTTTTATTTTTGTTTTTTTGCTTTTGTTCTTGGAGAAATAATTAGCACAATTTTAAAACATAAAGAAGCCATAAAAAATACTAATGTTGCTATTGGTGTGAAAGAAACAATGATCATAGGCAATTGAAGAGGTAGAAAAACTGCTGTTGATTTGGATAAACAAATGGTGAAGGTGTGGTGACAGCATTCTAGAGACAGTGATATGTGAAAAAGGGAAGATGCTGCATACTGACCTCCTGAAAGAGACCCCTGTGACTAGTGCTGAAAGTGATTAGTTTAAGGCTAGTGGGGGGCGGGGGTGTGAGGTCAATGAACTTAAGAAATGAAGTGTTTGTTTATAATTAAAGAGTACATTAGACATGTATATATGAAAGGTTACATACAATAGGAAATCATTTGGGGGTCTAGAATGAATTAATCCAATTTACATTATTTCTAATGGGGGAAAATGATTCTGTTTTTTAATAAATCACTTCTCCAACAGCCTTCTGGAATGAATTAAGTTTGAGAACCGAGGTTCCACTGTAATAAAAAAGACAATAATGGGCTGGTGAAGGTGGGAAGAAATGAGAATCGTCACACATTACTCATGCAAATGTGAAATGGTGCAGCTGCTTTGGACAATAGTTTGGCAGGTCTTCAAAGGGTTACACATAGAGTTAGCATATGACCTGCCTATTCCACTCCTAGGTAATATGAACATATGTCCACATAAGAACTGTATACAAATGTTTATGCCAGCATTATTCATAACGGCCCAAAAGTGTAAAGCAATCCAAATGTCCATCAACCGATGAATGAGAAAGCAAATGTGACATACCCAATCAATGGAATATATTTGGCCATAAAAAGAAATGAAGTGCTACAACAAGAATGAACCTTGAAAACATTACGTGAAAGAAGGTAATCACAAAAGAACACATATTATATAATTCAATTTTTATGAAACATCCAGAAGAGGCAAATCTATAGAGACAGAAAGTAGATTAGTATTTGCCTACGACTGCAGAGGTTTGGAAGAAAACGGGGAGTGACTGCTAATGGCATATGGTTTGTTTTTGGAGTGATGAAAATGTTCTAAAATTGATTATGGTGGTAGTTGCACATGGCCATATACACACCCTGTGAATATACTAAAAACCATTGAATTGTACAATTTTAATTGGTGAAAAGTATGGTATGTGAACTGTATGTCAGTAAAACTACTAAAAAATATATGGAATGAAAAAACCTGCATATTGCACTGAGGATATGTAGTAGACACCCATTAAGATAACTTCAACATTTAAATAGATATTGCTTTGCCATTTGTGTACCAATATTTTTAGAAAACAAAAGGCTACAAGTTGGAATCCCTGTCTTCATATTTTCCACTTTGCCTTAGAAATTAACTATTGTAAAGTTAATGCACATTGTTCCCATGTATATTTTTATCCATTTACTATTTATGTGTATATTCATAAAAAAATAAATGTTTTGAATTTTTTTTACTTTTTATAGAAATGGTATAAAAAATAGTTTTTACACCTTTCTTTTTACACTGAGTATGGCGTATAAAATATATAAATGTGTCCACGTAAACATATGTAAACATTGTACATTAAATTCTGTATAGTATTCCACTGTGTTAAATAGAGCAACTAAATTTATCCATTACTCTAGTAATGAAATTTCAAATTGTTTCCAAACTTTCACTACCACAAAAAAATACTAGAAAAAATGTCCTTGATTACGTTTCTATGTCCTTGATTACGTTCAAATGTTTGTCCAGACTCTGAGGTATATACCTGAAGTTGAAAGTTTCTGGGTTAGTGGTCATGATCAATTTAAAGAAAGTATAAGCTAATTTCCTGAGCATCTGTACCAATTTACATCCTTGCCAATCAACAGTGGTTGATAATGCTATTTCCACTTACACCGTCCATTACTTGGTATTATCATCATTTCAAATTTTTGCCATTGTGATGGTGGTGAAATAATATATCATGGTATTTTCATTATTTTTTTTTTTTTAGATTCAGGTGAGATTGAGCATTTTTTGCTTGTTCGTTGCCTTTTGGAAGTTATTTCTATACCATTTTCCCCTATCCATTGCTTGTTTTCCTATTGACTTATTTATCTTATTTTACTGACTTCAGAAACTCTTCATGTATTTTGGATTGTAGTCTTCTATTAGTTACATGTATTTCAAAAATATTTACCAATTTTGATTTGGGTTTTAAGTTTTTAAATAACAACTTGGTCAGACATAGGATTTACATTTTTATATCACTAAGTTTAACTATTTTCTTATGGCCATTGCTTAGAGTGACATGAACATATTCTGCTACATTTTTCTAAACATGTGGAGGGTGCCCTTGTCATCTACAGATCTTCATCCACCTGAAATTTATTTTTTGTCTCTCGTGACATAGAGAAATACTTTTCTCCTTTTCCTTAAGTGACCCAGAACCCTTCTCCTACTGATTAGTAACTATTATACATCATAACTATTATACATCAAGTTCTCTGTACAGGTTTTGTCTGTTTATGGTTATTGATCTTTCCCCTTGGTTCATTTGTCTTTTATTGCTACTACAATACTCTTTTAATTACTATATCATATAAGTTTTGCTATCTTGCTAGTTTTTCTTGTACGCTATCAGCATTGCTTTGATCACAAAATAAACTTGTGAAGCAATATACTAGGTGGAATAAATTTGGCATTGGTTCTGGAATGTTATTTGGAATAACACACATTGGTGCCGGTTAGTGATATGTGCGATTATCTGAAAATGTTTTGAATCATGGCCAATTGCTATGATTTTGTATGTGCTACATAGAGGGATTTTCATCTGAAGTTGCATAGAGCTCCATTGAAACACTGATGCTAATACTTTAGAGGTGTGTTTTCAGTTTTTAATATGTAACACAAAACTGTGTGTGAATGGTAAAATTATTTTAAAGGTAAAATAACTAAATTCTAGAATAATGAAATATATTAATCATAATGTGAGTTTCTTTAGTGCATAGCAAACACCCCTCTGTACTTTATCTTTAAGTGTCACTGCAGAAATTATTGAATATACTGATATATACTAATAGAAAAATTAAGAACATAAAAAAAGATCTTACCATAGTAGTAATTAGCACTAGTCAAATAGCAACTTTCCTAACACTGAGTTCTCAAAAATTGTCTATTGGGAAATTTCATCTGAATATAACACATTAATTAAAACTCAACATTTCTCAAGTTGATTCACTCATATATCAGTTTTCCTTCTTGGCTTCCTTATTTCTGTCATTGTGTCATTGTCTTTACAGTTTCCCAAGTTTAAAATTTTGAAGTTATCCTTCACTTATTTTACCTTAGTATAATCTATCCATGGTAGGCAGAATAATGACACCTCCTTCCTCCAACCCCCACAGATAGCCGTGTTCTAATCCAAGAAACTGTGATTATATTATGTTACATGGCAAAGAGAAATTAGAGATGCAAATGGAATTAAGTATGCTAATCAACTGACTTTAAAACAACAAAATTATAGTTTATATAGGGGGCCCAATGTAATCACAAGGATACTTTAAGGATTGAAGAGGGAAATAGAGGAGTCAGTGTTAGAGTGATAGCTTCAGATAGAGTCAATGGGTCATTTCTGGCTTGGAAGATGGAAAGGAGCCACAAGCCAAGAAAAGTAGGCAACCTCTAGAACCTGGAAAATTCAAGGAAACAGATCTTCCCCTAGATCCTCCAGAAGGAATTCAGCCCTGCCAACACCATGATTTTAGGTCAGGGGAAGCCACTGCAAACTTATGAATTTCCAAAATAGTAAGATTGTAAATCTGTGTTGTTCTAAATTATCACGTCGGTGGTAATTTGTTAGAGCAGCAATAGGAACTGAACATACTATACAATCACCAATCAGGTCTTCATTGGTTCTTACTTTATACTTCCTCTCAAGTGTCATCTCAATTTCAAATGGCAGAATCTAGTTCAGGCCTTCATTTGTTAGCTCTGGACATTGCAATAGATTCCTAGCAGGGATATAGGGGAAATAGTCCCAAACTGTGAGTGAGGATGCCTGAGTTTTAGACTGCCTCTACTATTGATTAGCTTGTGACCTGAAGAAACCTCTGTGCAAAATGTCCTCACCTTCTACCCCAACACACACACACACACACACACACACACACACACACACACACACACACTTATATGATTAGAAATGGAGTTAGCCGAATAAGATGATTATGTAATTAATTTCTAGCTCTTGTTGGGGCTACTGTGTAGTCTGGCTACCGCTTACCTCCTCACATTGTCAATCCATCCTATATACAACAACCCAGAATTATTCATAAAAACTGCTTGGTATAACTTACACACTTATGTAGAAACTTACATTGACTTTTCATTGCTTACAGGTTAAATAAGTCTCTGTGTATGATCATTTACATTCTGCCCACTGCCCTATATCTCTCCAACATTTTTTTCTTTCCCAATGTCTTCTTTTCCTACTAACTTCAGCAAAACAAGGCTACTCATTCATTCCTAAAACATGGCTGACTCAGGCTCTTCCTTCTTCCTGTGATACCCATCCCACATATATCTAGTTATCTGAGTCCTCTTTCTACAAGCCCGAAAACTACCATCCCCCACAGTTACTACCACAATTGTCCCGCCCCCACAATTACTGCCTACACTGTATTTCTCAAATTAAATTATGATGAAAATTTACAAATGATCTAAATTTTCCAACTCAACACTAAGAATTGAGGATGGTAAAGGGATGATAAAAGAGGGTAAAGGAAAAGAGAATCTAGTTCAAGTCTCTGGAGAAAGTAGGGAAACAAATGTGTTCAGAACTAATCTGGTACTCTCTTGCCTTAGTATTTCTCCCGTCATGGGTGTGTCTTGTCTTCCAAAGTATAAACCCTTAATTACAGGGTCATTTATGATATCTATTTATCCATGTTCTTTAGATAAAGTTTTATGTCTTACCAACAAAGGTTACTTACTTGTTTGCTCAGTCTTATAATACATAAATGGTAATGACATTAACATACAAATCCAGTTTTAGCTTCCACAATTCATGAGGATTTGATGGATGAGTTCATCAATCAAGTATTTATTAAAAGCCTACTTGAGCTCAGTATATCTTAGCCAAATAGTCCCCAAAGCTGGAATATGTCAATTCTCACTTAATCTCCTTCATTTCTTGGCCTCCAAAGCCCACCTTCCTAAAGCACTTTTTGGTATGTGCCAAGCATGACTCATAGTATTCTGATCCCTCTTGAATTTCTCTGGGTTCTGGGAGGGACTTCCCCCTACCAGTGGTCTAAAGCCTACTAACTACAGGCTGTACACTCACAGCCATGTCCCCAGAGGAGTCAGCTTCAGCTGGTGGGTAAGGCAGCGACTTGAATGAATTCTGTAGGTGGCTAATTTGCCAAAAAGAAAAGCAATTTCTTAAGAAACTGGGCATTTGTGGAAGGTAGTAAAAAAAAAAAATTAATTCCCTTCATGCAACTTTATGAAACATTTTTAGATTCCCTTAACTTATGTTAACTCATAAAAAGCATTTAGTCAGGTTCCCTGCTTGAAACTTTGTGTCAAAACCATCTATTGAGCCAATATTTGCAATTCTGACTACAGCATCATCTCCGTGAGGCCTCCATAACTTGGGCATTTTATTATAAAACCAGTAGAATGTCTGCCTGATCAACTTACACTCTTCTATACTTTATAATGCTCATAGCTGTGTTGCCATGATGAAGGTAAGTTCTTGGCTCAAATCTGGAATAATGATTTTAACCCAAAGTGAATATGAGTACTTGGTCTAAAATTCCAGACGCCACATCAGCACAGATCCAATATTTAAGAATCATTACATATGGCTAAACATTTAATTTTTTCTATTGGTTGTTCTTTCTATATAGTCTGTTCTCTTTCAGTTTTCTCTTTACTTTTCTTCCCCCCACATTTAAATTGTACTGACTGTTAGTAGCATACAAATACCTCTTTCTTTAGCTTGTCAGTGACATAAATTTTCTCTAATGTATCCTGACAAGGGCATTGTATTCAAAATGTCATTTCCTTCTCTCATTTAGTCACAGATTTTAAGTCTCTTTCAAAATTTTTGTTTCTTTCTCATACAAATTCCTTTGCCTATTCAACATTGTCTCTTTCCCACACAGAATATATATTTCTGTATGACAATGAAACTGGTAAGGAACTGACCAATTCAGCTTTCTAAAACCATGAAAATATCTTGGACCTAATATGCCATGAGTGAGTTATTTCAGTCATAGATATGTGTGTATGCATAGATGTACTTACAAAACATAACCTCCTCTAAACATGAGTCATGTATAGACTCATCCATGCATATACAAAGTCACATCAAAAATTAACTGTTGCTGATTGAAACATACAATACAGGCCTACCCACACAGCTGCAGCCTCTTATACTTTCTCCCTCTCTTCTCCTTCTTGACTATGTTCATCACTGCCAGGACCATAGTACTGATGAGTAACCTGGCTATTGTGCCCAATGCTATCTGGAATAGCATTCAGATGAAGTGCTTTTAAGAGGACTTCAGAGGAGAGTGCAAAATATTTATTTTTATATCATATCATCAAACCTTTCTCTTTCTAATACTGCTCCACTCAAAGCAAAATTTCAGTGCTCAACCATGCTATAAAGAACCAGAGCTAAGCATAGAAGAAATAAAGGGATAAAGAAAACAGACAACCCTTTTCAACCATAAATGTATAACGGCTAGATGGATATAGTAGACACAGCCCCAGAGTCTTGAGGCCCAAGTCAGGGTGACCCAGGCTAAATAATGGCTTGGGCAGAACTGACTGACCTGAATCTTCAGGCCTACATAGGACAGTTGCTTTAGGCATGAGAGATGCCCTGAATGGGTAGTGAAGTGTTGAGGAATTTGCCTGACAATGTCTTGAGGGACTCAGTCCAGCCTTTAGGACAGAAGTGTGACTTCTAGGATATAGACAAAATGTGACTTACAAAGAAGATATAAATAGCAATGGAAGATAAAGCATCAATGCACATAAAAACTAAAAATGGGGAAGAGACCAGTATAAACTTTAAGATAATGTTGACAGTAGGTCAGAAGGAGTAAAACAACCTAACATGAAATCCCTTAAACCAAAAAGAATCCTAATATAAGAATGTAAACTCTGTAGGGATAAAGATCTGAAGCTTAGGCAATCTGCTAATGGGCCCTAAGATTCCCTGCACGGTCTTGCTAGGTATGCTAAGATTATAAGGCCCTCACTGGTCTTTACCTGGGCCCTTTTTCAGGGTTATGTTTGTAGCAAACAACTATGGAGGGAAGAGGTAATATCCTCCCCCAGACAAAATAGCACAGTGTTCATCTCCTGCAACACAACTCAATTCTTGTGTAGGCATCCATGCAGGCCCCACTGTGGCATCCTGTGGAATTTGGGGGTCATGAGAAATTGACACAAGCAAACATGAAGCTCAGGCTGCCTCCTGTGCCATGAGTAATAAAGTCCTTTATCTCTGACTCAACAATTTCATGTCTTTTGCCAGCATCCATGATGCAGTAATGGGCTAGTTTGTTAGCTTGAAAGTAGAATAAAATTCCATAGACTTCACAATTCCTCACAGTGCTATGCTCAACACCTAGAATAATATCCAGCAAAGGTAGGTCATTCAATTGATTAAATGAGTCCCTTACTTAATAAATATTTGAATTTGATTTACCTTGCTATTAACCTCATTTAGAAGCATTAAATTAGTCAATGTGTACTTGTGAAAACATATAGTATATTATTTATACCAGAATAAAAGTTCATGCTAGGTATTCCCTACTCAAATTATTTTAAAAATGAAGTTAATGGGACTTTCATTAAGAAATGTTTCCAGTAATTTCTGAATATTTGTCAAATCATGTGTTGATCAGTATCATGGAGGATTTGTGAAAAAAACATCAAAATCTCAAATTATATTTAAATCCACATGTGTAATATAAATGAACATTTATATAAATGAAGAGTAAGTAACAATTAATAAAGGAATTTTTAAAAAAGACTTATATTAATTTTTCAGTGTACCAGACCAGAATCCAGATGAGGAAGCTGTGCAGAAGTAAACAACTTAATTTTCTCCTTTACCAACGAAAGCATTGGTCTCAGATCCTCTGAGGTTGTTTCCATTAAGACCACAGGGATAGTCTCTCACTTGTGTTTATAATTGATATGTCAATAGAATAACCATTGATTAATAATATCTTTCAGCAGAATCTCTATCAATTTATATTCTAAAGAGTAAAACAGTCGATCTAACATTTGCGGGTTATGCACAGACTCTGAACTTTGTACTTTCAGAAGTGATGCATAATCTCTTAGCAACGCATGGCTAGTGTTACTTCTCTACAACTGGTTCATTGTATTTTTCTCAATATGTTGTGAAATTTTTGCATGTGGACTCCACATTTTTCTAAATACTTAGTAATTGGGAAAGGTAATTTTCTTTTCCTGGTGAGATGTGGTAGAGTGTGGTTTTCCTTCTCATTTTAATTAATGTGACACTGTAAGCTGCTAGCGGTAGTTTACAAATAACAAAGTAACACTGTAACAAAATTTCAGCAAACAAAATGGATCATCAATATTTAATTCAAATCTTTAAAAATAGTGATTACCTTGAAATGGTCTCAGTGAATGATCTTCTCTAGATGTCTAAAACTATATTGGAAAAATAATAAGAAAAACAATAAAACTATATTGAAGATGAAAAGTATGTTATTATACAGAAAGAATAAAATGGGACCCTGTAGATATGACCTCATTACACTTTTCTCCAAGCAATTCACTCACATTGGATTCTGGAACCAGAGGATTTGGACTAATATGACCACTAAAAGCCAATTTTTAAAAATGAATGTCAAAACATTTAGATTATTCACATCATCACATTTGGCTGAAAAATAATACTTGTTTGAAGGGAAAGAAACATACAGATATGTCAATTTACCGAGTAAGTACACCTAATAACAATGCAAGATTTACTAAAATGTGTATGTATCTTCTATGTCATCACCGAACCAATATGACAAACATCATGTACATTGCCTCACTTCTCTTCTAAAACAAAATATTCAAAGGTGACCTATGTTCTCATTATAGGCAAATAAAATTGTCTTTCTTTTGACTTCATTTTTTAACCATTTTAGACCATTGCTTGTCACATCCACTTTCTTAAATATACTTTTTTCTCCACTTAATATATATTGCAATCATCTTCTTAACTAGTCTGGCATAACCACAACAGCACTAAAGATCTTTGATGGTAGATACTATTTTTTACTCCTTTAAGTATATTTATATAATTTTTTGTAGCTAAGTGCTTGGAGCATTTAAATAATTCATAAATGTTGGTTGAATAAATAAATGTCTATCTCCTATATTCAATCCTTAACTTAGACCTCTTTTATCTCTATAAATACTACTTTGGTTTTCATCATAGGTGGAAATCATCCAACTATATCTGTTCATCCATTTACTCCTTCTGGATCTTGAGTCTTTCAAATCCAACTGACTGCCAGATATTTCCTTCTGGATGCCCTCCAAGTCTGTAATCGCAACATGTGTAAAATTGAATTCTTGATAGTTTCCACAAGTTCAACTCATCTTCAAAACTACAATTTAAAAAATATCCCTGAGGCCCTAGCCAGTTTGGCTCAGTGGATAGATCACTGGCCTATGAACTGAAGGGTCCCAGTTTTGATCTGGTCAAGGGCATATAACTCAGTGCAGGCTCCTCCCTGGCCTCGGCCCTGGTCAGAGTTGGTGCAGGAGGCAATCAATGTGCTTCTCTCACATCAATATTTCTCTCTGTCTTTCCCTCTCTCTTTCACTCTCTCTAAAAATCAATGGGGAAAAAATTCTCTGGTGAGGATTAAAAAATAAAATAAAATAAAATAAAATAAAATATATCCCTTTGTAAAAAAGCACTATGATAGACAACACAAGTGAAATGAAGAAGAGTACAACACAATGTCTAGTAAGGGAGGTGAGCACTTTCAAAGTACAGCCTGATAAGTACTCTGTGGGAAACAAGAAAGCTTTATTTAGAGGTAGACATGAACTTCAAAAAAAATTCTCCAATGTACTAGGCTCCATATTTACCCCCTGGATCATCCATCAATCCTTTACATTAGCCTCAATGCCCTAATTGTATTCAAAATTTTGGCTACAATTCTTGGATCTGACCTGCTTTCCCACTTGCTTTACGTTCTTAGCTTTAACATCATGGAGGTGGTCTATGTGGCTCTCCAGCCTCTAGACCCCTACTTGCTGGCCAGGAACTTTGGTGTCCTGGCTCATGTATTTGGCCTTTAATGTTTCATCATGCCTCAGATTGCTTCTAAATATGTAAGATGTATACTGTGAAGAAGTAAAAAAAATCCCATTTCGGGAAATACTTTAAGCATTAGAATTTGACTTACATATCAAAAGATGGGTTTGACTTTAATATAACAATAAAATTGGAAAATTAATTTAGAGGGATGATGAATATGAACAAAGACACCAGAGAAAACCCAATGGCATATTTCAAAAAGAGTCAATAGAGTATTTTGGTGTGCTTGGCCTATTTGGTTCTTGATATTAGAAAAAAAAGAATAATATCATGCTAGAAAGAAAAAGGAGTATAAAGATGGAGATAGAAGTAAATATTTGTCAAATAAAGCAAGAAAGAGCTTGAGGGGGGTAGCAGAATTACATAAAGGCAATTTGGGCATGTTGGTGATGATGATGTATGCCATGATTCCTCATTCATTAGCTGGAGGCAGAAAATCAAGGAGTTATGAGTAACAGAATAATATAATAGTAGGCACTCATCCATACTATCATCCATATAATAGTATGGATGAATACCCACAAGGTGAACATTGTCTTCCTAGCTGCCCTGAATTTCTTTCCCTTCCCAGGCAGTATCAGTGGGATCAAGAACTCTCTGAGTGGGCCCACGGGCACCACTAATGGCAGTAGCCTCTGCTGGAAGCCTAAGGACTGAAGCCATGCTCTTCCTTATGATAAATGCTTCATCTCCTCATCTCCATGGTATTGTCCTGATGCTGCTGCTGCCACCAAGTTTGCCTCTTCTCCCAAGCTCTCTTCCTACTGGGGCTGCGGCTGCTATTCCTACTACACCCAAGCTAACCTGCTTAAAGCTATGTGGCCTTGTGCTAGAGCCTGGGCCCTGGGCTGTATCAACCCAACTGTGGGTTATGGAAATGAGCATAGGATGGAGGAATATGCTACCATAGAAGAGAGAAAAATGAAATGATTCTTAAATAAGTATAATTTGTCCTGAGGTTGGAGAATGAGGGAGAGAGATTTGAAAAGGCAGAGAAGACAAAGGAGAGCTTTCTGAGTTAGAATAAAAATGTTGACTATGGAATTATAAAGTACGTTTGCAAGTCACGCCCAGAATTCGTAGCAGGTGAGGAGGATTTATGTAAGGAACTGATGGCACTATTTGTCTTGGAGCTAAATATTTTATTTTATTTCATGACAGAAAGGGAGAATGAACATAAATAATACTCTTTTATGAAGCTGAAATATTATTCTTCTCTACTGAAGAGAGTTGAGAATTGTCTTAAACATGAATTGAGAACTTGCAGCTTTTTCACATGGCCTTCACACAGAAAGGAGGCACAATGTTCACTAGGACAGACAGAGTGAAAACATCTATGACAGTGGTTCAGGATTCCCCAGATACAATTAATAGACTTGTTTTGGAGGCTAATGGGGTGGTATTGAGTAGGGCCGGTGCCAGTTCATACAGAGCTTTTGTGTGGATGATAAAAAGATACCCCATCATCCAAGGAGATATATTCGCATGTAGGCACATAGATTGGCAAGCCAAGTAAGAGCTGAAGTTAACCCCGCTTGTCCCCATAGCCAGTTAGCCTTGGGTAGTGCACAGCCTGCGTGAAAAAGCCAGGCAACCCTCAGGCTCTAGCTACACTTAAAGTGAACGTGGGAGGCCCCATCCCTCTCTTACATCTAACTTGAAAATAGATAGAGGTTTCAAAGGACAATTAGTCTATTTTCTGGCCCAGTGAGACATATAAGCCTGGATTCCTCACTCTCCACACCGATTTTTTTATCCTGTGTTTTCTTGAGATTGCATTACTCGTAGCCTTGAATGTTTAAAAGGGAAGATCAAATCCATTTATTCAATGTCAGAGCACACTGATCCCAGGGCTATTCACTGGAATAGATTCTCTGTAGGCAGTGCTCACTGTGGCTTTCAGGAGTTCAGAGAGAATTTATGAGCACAATTCTTAGTTCAGTTAGAAAGAAAGCACATTCAAGATGTACTAAAATAGCTGAAAAGAACTGTAGTACCCTACTTTATGAGCACAAGATGAGCTTTTATTTACTAGATAAAGAATTTATAGCTGGCAGAAGTAAATTTCAGCTTTTAAGAATTTCTAACTATCATTCCACTTACTCCAATAGCTCATTGCAGAACACTAGTTTATGAGAGACACTGAAAAATGAGAAGGTTATAAACAATTGGATAATAACATTGAATTACTAGCCTTCTCAACTAATAATATTACCTGTATGATTTAATGCAATTTTTAAATAGCTACTTGAAATACATTCTCCTTATATACAATGAAATATAACTTTGTGGATAGGTTATTACAATAGAATGTGTCCATAAACTTTGCCTTCTATTCAAAGATTTGTTTTGGGGATCTAAAGGAAGTATAGACCCAAAAGTACTTTTTAAAAAAATATTTTTTATTGATTTTTAGAGACAGAGAGAAACATAGATGTCAGAGTGAAACTTCGATCGCCTTGACCCCAACCAAAGATCGAGCCCACAACCCATAGGACAAACCCCAACCAACTGAGCCACACTGGCCGGGGCCCAAAAGTATTTTTTCAACTTACATAACCGGAAGACAATATGAAGAATTTTACACTTTGTTATATTTTTAATTAGATAAGAAGTTAATATACTGTTTTGTTTCCTCTGATAATCATTTGCAATTACATGTAAGGCTAGTCACAATTTTAAAAACGTATGAATAATACTGAAAAAAATCATGGTAGGGTTTATTTGTTTCTTTGTTTGTTTAAAACAAACAAAAAATACTGGACAACTGGATCCTATGTGAACACCTTGCAGTATAATCTTGACACCGATCATGTCATTTCACATTTTGGCATTTTGTTTTCCATGTTTCAAATGTTGCCCATTTCCCTAAGGTCTACTGTGACCAAGTGAGAGCAGTGATGACCTCATAGAGATTAGATCGAATAAAGGCTTTACCACTCTCTCCCTCACACAAAGCCTTCACTCTGTTCTCCTTGCTGTCTTGCAAAGAGGTTAGAATCAGTTCCTACAGCGAACTAGTGTTCAGAACATTTCTCATCTTTGAATGTGTGTTTCATTGCTCTCTACATCTCCAGAATCTACTTAAAATCCAAACCTTTCCCAAGTCCCTTTAGCAAGCCCTCCTTGTCCCCTCCTCCCTGCTGTGACAGCCTACATCACTTATACCCTATTCTCACTTGTCTAATTGTAATGCAATCCTATGCCATCTTATATCATGTCTGTCTAATATGTATGAGCTTTGTTTCCTTAACAACACTGTAAGCCCCAGAATAGAAAATGGAGCGTTTCTCATTTTTGTTCTGTGTAGAGCTTGGTGTAGAGCTGAGCACAGAATTGGTCCTACTCAATTCAGTTCAGTGAATTTGATCCAGCTTCCCTCTGATATGCTGGTTATTTGGTTATGAGATCAATGCCCATCCCCCACACATGTCCTCATCCACTATATACAGGATGTCCCCCAAAATGTATATACACCTAACAGCTGATAGATCAATTTTGAAAATAAAATTGAGCTATCAGCTGTTATATATATATATATATATATTTTTTTTTAACTATCAACACTTACCAGATTTTATCACCCCTTAGCCACAGTCTACCACTCAACCTCAGCTAAAGAACAACACACATATAATTAAAAATATGTTAAAAATTTTATGTTAATATTTACTTCCCTCAAGTTATTAATAGTTTGAAAATTAAAAGTGGGCCCTTGAGGGGCTGAAGCTGGGGGAGTACTGCTGGCCCCTCCCCTAGCCCTGGAATCCCTGCGTAGGTGCATCCCCACCAGTCACAGTGCAGTCAGGCCTCCCTGGGGAGCAGTCCTCTGGTGAGCAATGCCAGGGTTCCCTTCAGAAGTGGGAATTCCTTTTTGGACTCTGGAGTGCAGAGAATTCTTGAGAGCTTGAAATTTTGAGGATTCCTCGCAGCCTCGGGCCCCATGTGACCCTGGCTGAGCTTTCCAGCCAGGGTGTCTGGTTCCTATTACACAGGTTCCCTGGATGAGCCGCTGACTTTTCCGGATACAACCTGACCCAGTGCACCGGAGCACCCTGTCCTGTGTGGATTCAAACTGTGAAGGTTAGCTTGCATTCAGAAGAGAGCTATTTTATAAATATCTGCTTTAAATATAAAAAAGGTGTTTGTGAAAGTGAAATCAGCAACATAATATGTAAACAGAAGAATAAATGTGGACTACCTCAACAAATCCTTGAAAAGAAGTAAGGAGGTGCTCTTAAAGTTGAAAAGATATACCAAAATAATTACATAAGAAAAAAAACATAGCCCGCTGGCGTGGCTCAGTGAGTGAGCATCGACCTATGAACCAGAAGGTCAGGGTTCCATTCCCAGTCAGGGCACATGCCTGGGTTGCAAGTTTGTGGGCTAGATCCCCAGTATGGGTGTGCGGGAGGCAGCCAATCAATGATTTTCTCTCATCATTGATGTTTCCATCCCTTTCTCCCTCTCCTTCTCTCTTTGAAATCAATAAAAACATATTTTTTAAAAAAGAAAAATACACATGTTTAAGAATAGGCTTTGATAAATTTATGAATGACATGCAATATAGATTTTCAAGAGCTAAATAAAGAATATACTAGTATAATAATGTCTAATGCTTACTGGGTACTTACTATGCCAGGCTCCATTTTATTTTAATTTCTCCATTTTTTTATTTTCTCAAGTACAGTTGATATTCAATATTACATTAGTTTTAGGTATAGCATAGTAGTTAGATATTTATATAACTTAGGAAGTGACCCCTTCTCCAATTACTTCTCCATAACTATTTTGTAACTGCCAATTGTATTTCTTTTCACCCATGTCAGGTCTTATTTTAAATGATGTTTCCTTGAGAAAAATAGTATCTTCTTCCTTTTGCAGAGGAGGAAATTGAGGCACAGATAGGTAAAACTGCACAGTTCATTTAAGATGAATTTTAGATTCAGGCCCATGCAATTGGACATTAGATCTTCAGTATGAACATTAATACCCTTTTAATTCTTTGAACTGACACCCAGGTGACAACTATTGTACAGTTAACATATCTCCCAGCACTGTTCACTGAATGCTTTAAAAAAAAAAAAAAAAAAGAAAACACTTTGATCTGAACTTCTTCCATAGTTGCTCTGAGCATAGACTTTTTGGGAAGACACACTTTAAGGTCACATCCTATATAATAAAAGGCTAATATGCAAATCGACCAAACAACAGAATGACTGGTCACTATGATGCACACTGACCACCAGGGGGCAGATGCTCAATGCAGGAGCTGCCCCCTGGTGGTCGGTGTGCTCCCATAGGGGGAGTGCTGCTCAACCAGAAACCCTGAGCCAGGCTCACGGCTGGCAAGCACAGTGGAGGGAGCCTCTCCCACTTCCACGGCAGCGCTAAGGATGTTTGACTGCTGGTTTAGGCCCGCTCTCACTAAGCCGTCAGTTGGACTGCAAGAGCGCGCAGGCCGGGCTGAGGGACTCCCCTGCCTGAGTGCATGAATGTCATGCACCGGGCCTCTAGTCCTTTCATAATCTCCTCCCCTTAAGTACAAGACAGAAACTAACTTGCTGCCAAACAAAAGAATATGACCAAAGTAATAGGATATCACCCTTGTGATTAGCTCACGTAACAGACTAGAGAAAGAAACTTTCTTACTAACCTCCAAGGAGCAAACAGCCATGTTATGAAGTACCTATGGAGAGGCTTACATGGTACCTCTGGGACCAGTGAGTGGCTCCAACCCAACAACCAACAGAAACCCAAGGTCCTCAGTCATACAGCCACAAGGAAATAAATTCTGTCAACACCTGAGTCAGCTCAGAAGCACATACTTCCACTGTCAGAGTTTCAGATGATAACATAGCTTAGCTGACACTTTAGTTCCAGACTTGCGAGAGTGATAAGCAGAAGTCTAAGATTGTCCCCGAATTCCCCAGACCCTGGTGCATACACATTTTCCTACAATGTTTGTATTAAGATTAAGCCAAACATTACTCTAGGTGCCACCAAGAAGGGATTTTGCACATACAATTATGATCTCAAATCAGTTGGCTTTAACATAGGGAGATTATCATAGGTGTCAGGTATACTATAGCATAGTGGTTTGATGGACATCCTATTACTTTTGTCATATTCTTTTGTTTAACAGCAAGTTATTTTCTACCTTGTACTAAGGTGAGCCTGTAAAAGGGACGAGGACCTTCCTTGAGAATTTTGAAGCATAAGGAGTATTCAGAACAAGGAAGATTCTCCATGGCTGGCTTGGAAGATGGAGGGGCCATGTGTCAAAGAATGCAGGAGGTTTTTATGAGTTGAGAGCAGCTCCCTGCTGACAGCCAGCAAGAAAATGCAAGCCTCCTTTCTATTGCCACAGGAACTGGATTCTGCTTGCAACAGGACCCTGAAGTCCAGATGACAACACGGCCTGGCTGACACCTTGATTTTAGTCATGTGATGTCCTAGTGAGATTATGCCCAGATTTCTGACCTACAGAACAATGAGGTAATACTAGTAAATGGGAGGTGTTCTATGCTGCTAAAATTGTGGCAATTTATTTAATTTATTACACAGTGATGGAAAACTAGTACACTTTTCACATTTGGAGTTGACATAAGTCGAGTCATTTCAATTAAGTAAAAGTGAAATTACCCAGGATAGTACTTGGAGCATATGACATGCTAAATATTTGTGAGACTTTTTTTCTAATGAGCCTCTGAAATACAGAATTTTTCCCATCGTTTCCAAAGTGATCAGTGACATTTGCCAAAAACAACAACAACAAAATTTGCTCCCCCTCTAGAACAAATAAAACGTACCACACAATAGTCTACTGAAACAGTGCTCAGCCCAACTATTCTTCAGACATCTGTGATTATCCAGGAACAACAACAAAGAGAATAAAAGTCTGCAAACTTTACCTACATGTCTCAGATGGGACATGTAGAATTTAATATTTAAAGGTAGAATTTGATATTTCATAGTTTAAATTATTCCATAACTTACTGTTACTTCAACTTCCCAGCCTTGCACATACTAAAGTCCAAGAATACTGAGATCATGGAAAAGACTTCAATAAATTGTCTCCTGACTGAATCATAAAACTTGGCAGCTATGAATTTGTTTGTCATCTATATAAGATGATCTCTGTGTTGAGAACTCAAATGCTTAATTCTGGCCTATGTGTCATAGATAATTTGAGTATCAGTTCCAAGGCTTTGGGATACATTCCAAAGTAAATAAGTGTTGTCTGAAATTTAGGCATTCTCCTATAGTTTAAAGCTTCTCATTTTCTGCTTTCAGAGAAGTTATGAATCAAGTTGATATTTATTCAAGACTAGAGACCCAGTGCACGAATTTGTGCACGGGTGGAGTCCCTCAGGGTGGCCTGCTGAGATCAGGCCCCAGCTCGTGCCCCCAGCCTCGCAGCCCCACCTCACACCCCCAGCCCCACCTAGGACCCTGCCTTGGCCTGTGCCACCCCCTCACCTGCTCCACCATCCCGCCTGTGGGGCAATCGATCAGGGCCGGGCCCCGCGCCCGGCTCCCTCAGCACCTGGGAGCTGGGCAGCGGCCCCACCCCCTGCCACCACTGCTGGTAGCAGTCTGGGGGGAGATCGGCAGGGCGATTGGCCCACACTCACACCCACCTTGGCCTGGCACCACCTGTTCACCTGCTCCACCATCCCACCATGATCCCGCTCTCGTCGGGGCCCATAGGGGCCAGCAGTGCCTCCACTGCCGCCTCCCGCCATGTTCCGCACTGCTCCCTGGTGGTAAGTGCACATCATAGCGAGCAGTCGAACTCCTGGTCTCCCTTAGGGGACAATTTGCATATTAGGCTTTTATTATATAGGATTTGTTTGCACAGCCCCAGAGGTGGTTTCACATTACTGTTAAAAATCAATGATTCTCACCCTAGCGGGTTTGGCTCAGTGGATAGAATGTGACCTGTGGGCTAAAGGGTCCTGGGTTTGATTCCAATTAAGGCACATGCTAGGTTGCGGGCTCATTACCAGTAGGGGGCGTGCAGGAGGCAGCCAATCAATGATTCTCTCTCATCATTGATGGTTCTATCTCTCTCCCTCTCCCTCTCTGAAATCAATAAAAATATATATTTTAAAAAATAAAAAATGAATGATTCTCACATACTAGTACATGTTTGTGGGCCACATGAGTCCCTTGATTTTAGAAATTTGTAAGTGATCTTGACCATTTCAGGATCCCAAGAATTATGAATGAAACAAGTGCATTTACATTTTACTCTTCAACCGCGAAGAAAGATTCAGCACTGCTGCTTTCAACACGATTACAGTTGATATTTGAGCATGACAGAAAGTCACCTTGTAAAGAAAAGAGTTGTTTTTCATTAGAAGCATGTTTGAACAATGAACTGAGGTACCTTTTCAAGTTTGTACTGGTAAGGGGACAGGATGAAGTCAGATGTCCCAAATTTTTACTCATGTAAAAAGTTTACTTTTGACCCTCATAGATATAAATTCATACTTTATAAATAAAGTGAAATTTTTGAAACAGTGAGCTGTTTTATATTATTTATGAGTTTATAATAGTTTGTGGTGGGTTTTTTTTTAAGCAGGCACATTTGCTTTTGAATGGAGAATCAGTTCAATATTCAGTTAAACAAGAACGTTTCTTTTAACTTTTAAATATCCACTACCTTTGCTAGAGGTCAAACCTCTAGAAATAACTCTCTGTTTGTTCTGAAATACAATGTACTACTTTACAAAGGTGGAGATTCATTGTTTTTTATAGGGCATGGCATCTTTTGCTAGTGAAGATCTTCAGAGATTCTGTTTGGGATCTAGAAATTAAAAATTCAATTTTATAACATTTTATACTGATACAACATCAAAAAGGACTAGTTCACAATTTAATACAAAAGATATAGGAAACATGTTACTCTTAGAGGGCTCTGAGATGTCCAAGATGTTCTCATTATATGTTTGAAAAATAATCTCCTGTTAGAACAACCGTGGCCTCCTAGATCTTTTTCTAAAATTTAGCCAGGCTGGTGTGGCTTAGAGGTTAAGGGTCGACCTATGATCCAAGCAGTCACAGTTTGATTCCTGGTCAAGGCACATGCCCACGTTGCAGGCTCAAACCCCAGTGGAGGGGGTGGGGGGGCATGCAGGAGGCAGCCAATCAATGATTCTCTCTTATCATTGATGTGTCTCTCTCTTCCTCTCCCTTTCTCTCTGAAATCAATAAAAATATATATATATATTTTTTTAAATTTTTATACTTGGAGCAGAGGGGGTAGGATGGGCTCTGTAGGATCAGTAAGTACAAGGAACATGTACCAGGTTAAGGGGCCTTTATAGGTGGTGGTAGGGGCGGGGTAAATAGAGGATCCTGGAAGGGCTCTTCCACATATAGTGTGACTATTAAGAGATTCTGAAAACCTGAAAAAATTACTGGAAGGGAAGAATGATGGCCCAAGCTAATGAAAAATATGGCACAAAGCACAGTATTATAAACAAGTCTTTCTTGGTTCTCCAGGAACCTCTTTTTTTTATTATTCATTTTTTACAGAGAGGAAGGGAGAGGGATAGTTAGAAACATCGATGAGAGAGAAACATCAATCAGCTGCCTCCTGCACCCTCCCTACTGGGTATGTGCCCGCAACCAAGGTACATGCCCTTGGCCGGAATTGAACCCAGGACCCTTCAGTCCTCAGACTGACGCTCTACCCACTGAGCCAAATTGGTTAGGGCTCCAGGTATCTCTTAAATAAAACTTCTTCTGTTTGCTTTATGAGCCCCCTTATTTTCCCACATCTCCGGTCCCCAAACAGAATTCATCATCTTTGCTAGAGCACTGCTGTCATGGATGGCACCACCACAGAAGTGTCTAAGAGTTTCCTAGACTCCCTCTGTCTCAAGGCCTGTGTACTCCATCCAGTCCTGTTCTTAAAGCATCCGGATGTTTACCAGATCCCTCCCCTTTGCTTCATTCCCATGGCTCTGGCTTTAGCACCAACTCTCTCAAGTGGTCCTGGTTCTAAACCACTGTAACAGCCTCTCCCTACCCCCTCTGTCACAGCAGCTGTCCGGCTCCCACACTCCCAGCTAATCTTTACTCTGCCAGAATGATCTTTCTTAAATACAAGTCTTATCTTTGCATTTGCTGGAATGATTTCCCATTGCCTAAAGAATGAAGTCCAAACTCTAGCATGGCATGTGAAATTCTCATGGTTTAGCTGCTACTTCAGTTTCCTTTCTCACAGTTCCTCCATATACAGAACATACATTTCCCACTTCGATGCCTTTCCGACATGGTCCTCTCTCCGCCTACAATTCCCTTTTCTCCCTTGTCTGCCTGGTCAACTACTACTTTTCTTTCTATTTCTTCTGATTGCCTATTTAGTTGATCCCATGCTTTTGCATCCTCTTGGCATCTTTCTTGCGAAATTTTAAAAACCACAATCCAGTACAGTGATTCAGTTATTCCACAAACATTTCATATTTAAATTTGTTACTAGCATACCATAGCTAAATACAACAAAGGTGTTGCTATAATATCATGCACAAGCTGATGTATTTACTTTTTCTTTCCTGATTTTTGCTAGGTACTAGTTTTCAACAAGCAGTTCATGTATAAACATGATATTGAAATTTGTTCAGGTTTGTTATTGTGCTTTATGTTTTGTTCGGGTTCTTAATAAAATATGTTTCCTAAAGGTACTTCGGTTATCTGTACAATAACTCAGCCATGTTTACTTTATACAGTGGGGCCTTGACTATGAGTGTCCCGAGTTTTTTGAGATACCAGCTGTCTCTCGGCTGATTTTTTGCATTGAGTTGATAGAGTAATTTGAGTTAACGAGCTCCTTAACGAGCTCCTTAACGAGCTCGGTCTCGGAACGAATTAAACTCGTAAGTCAAGGCCCCACTGTATTGTGGCTTGGTGTTTCATTAGAGCACTCACTGAAATACTGTAGTGGAATTTGCTATACTGTATTATGTGATCTCCAAGTAAGCAGTACATTTGCTGTATAATTGCCTACTGTATGCCAGTTTTTCATGACACCAAAACATTTATTTTGAAGTTTGTAATTTCTGTTTTTCATGGTTAAAGATTAAGAGTTCTGCACAACCCGAATTTGTCTTCCTTACGGTATTCATGCAAATACATTACTCAGTATTTGCATGAACCAAATAATATATTTTTCTTCACAAAAACTATTTCAATACCTTTTTTATAATGTGCACTCAACCCCATCTCCCACAACACAAATTCCATTGTAAACTACAGGTATATTTTATATTCCAGCAAATGTCAACAAATGGAGTACTTCCAGTTAAGGGACTTGGGGAAAGATCCATGAAGGAAGTAAAATTTGAGCTGGGATGTGATGGATAGTTTGGAAACAACACAGACAAGACTGACTGAGAAAATAGAAGCAATTCCGAGGGGGAATTTCATGATGTTAGGGAAGCTGAGAGCGTAACTGTGGCCCTGCTATAACTCAGGAAACTGTGATGTGTATAAAAGGACTTTCCGGAGGTAAAGTTGAAAAGCTACATTGGAGTTTAATCATGGAGGCCCTTGAATGACAGGCTATGGATATAGATGTTCATTTTGTAATAAAATTAGGATCCACTGAAGGGTTTTGTTTTGGTTTGGTTTCTGTTTTTAAAAGCAGAAGTAATAGAAGCAAGGCTGCCCTTCAAGAAGATTAACCTGGCAGCCGCATGTTAAGTAGATTAGAGAGAAGAGCTGGGAGGTGGGGGCACCTGCAGGGAGGCCGACAGTGCAGACAGTGGATCATAAAGATAATGAGGTCGAAACTAGAGCAGTGACATTGGGAGCCTGCAGAAGAGACAGAAGGAAAAAAAAAATGGGGCAGAGATTGGATCAACAGGATTCATTCGGTATTTGGCTCTGGAAGGCAAAGGAGATTGCCCTCCATACTCAGGAAAATGGTGGTATGAGTTAGGACAACTAATGTGTCCATTTTGGAATGCACAGAATCACCGAATTTTAGGTGTCAGCAGATCATTCCGAGCTTTTCACAAGGCAGTTCACAATTTAGGAGCAGAAATCAGGAAAAAAGCCAGGTTTGGAGACACTGATTTGGTGGTTGTGGCCACCATGATAATGTGCCTGACAAATCTCCCACTACTGTAAAAGTTCGGTCCTCGGCCATTGCACTTTAAACGCACCTCAGTGTTCAAACCGAGGCCATGCATCTGCCAGGTGGCTTCCAGCCACTGAGTAAGTGCAGAGGAAATGGTGAAGCAGATCAGCCTAGGAAGACAAAGGACTCCTTTGTCAGCCAACTTTGGCTCAAAGACTCACAAACAGCTTTTCTGGACCCTCCTTTGACTACAATGTTCCCACCCAAACTTCTTTCTTCCCAGTCTTTCCACTCTTTCTCCTTCACTTGATGTTAGATTTGCATCAGATCTAATCTATTTGGTAGCCTTTGGTGATGGCTCTCTCCCCAGCCGAAAAAGCTTTCCCTATTTAATGTTGTTTTGGCATCTGCTTCTCAGAGCACCTCGATTAACACAATAGTTATTTGAAAGAGATGATAAGTATCCCATAGGCCATTTTGTTCAAGTAGAAAATCTTGAATCATTAAATCAATATTAAATTATTCAGTTTAACTCCTAAAGTATAAAATTGTGTCTTCTAGTGATGATGTTCTGCATTTATATTTTAAAAGACTATTTTAAGAGAGAACCAAGATGGCGGCATAGGTAAACACCGGAGAAAGCTGCCTCCCACAACCACTTCAAAAATATAACTAAAAGACGGAACGGACATCACCCAGAACCACAGGAAAGCTGGCTGAGGGGAAATTCTTCAACTAGAAGGAAAGAGAACAGCGTACCGAGACTCAGAGGAGGCTCAGTGTGGAAAATACAAAGGTGCGGAGGTGCACGCGGAGCGGGCTGGCGGCTGAGGGCCCGGTTGTCGTTTTCAATCGGGAGGGAGTCTCAGGCTCTGAGCTCCAGTTCTGGGCAAGTCTCTAGGGACCCAGACTCAAACGGGAGAAGCGGGACTGTCTGGCATCGGTTGGAACGCGAGGGTAGCTTTCTCTCCGAGGTTTGCAGCGGTTGCTGGGACTCTGAGAGGCAGAGCCTCTGGGGACAGGACTGAGAGCAGCCATAACTGCTCCCTCCACCTGCCCTGTTTGACCCCGTGCAACCCGCCCTGCCCAAGCCCTGCACAGAGCCATTTGCCGGATAGCCTCAGGCAAAGGCTAGATTAGCACCTCCCCAGAGGACAAAAGCTCTCTCACTGAAGACACAGCTGATTCTCACAGCCAGTTGGCCTGGAGGTCAAATCCCCCCAGTATTAACTACAACAATCAAGGCTTAACTACAACAAGACTGCGCACAAAGACCACTAGGGGGTGCACCAAGAAAGCATAAAAAAAATGCGGAGACAAACAAACAGGACAAAATTGTCAATGGAAGATATAGAGTTCAGAACCACACTTTTAAGGTCTCTCAAGAACTGTCTAGAAGCCGCCGATAAACTTAATGAGATCTACAAGAAATCTAATGAGACCCTCGATGTTATGATAAAGAACCAACTAGAAATTAAGCATACATGGACTGAAATAAACAATACTATACAGACTCCCAACAGCAGACCAGAGGAGCGCAAGAATCAAGTCAAAGATTCGAAATGCGAAGAAGCAAAAAACACCCAACCGGAAAAGCAAATGAAAAAAGAATCCGAAAATACAAAGATAGTGTAAGGAGCCTCTGGGACAGCTTCAAGCATACCAACATCAGAATTATAGGGGTGCCAGAAGATGAGAGAGACCAAGATATTGAAAACCTATTTGAAGAAATAATGACAGAAAACTTCCCCTACCTGGTGAAAGAAATAGACTTACAACTCCAGGAAGCGCAGAGAACCCCAAACAAAAGGAATCCAAAGAGGACCACACCAAGACACATCATCATTAAAATGCCAAGAGCAAAAGACAAAGAGAGAATCTTAAAAGCAGCAAGAGAAAGAAACTCAGTTACCTACAAGGGAATACCCATAAGATTGTCAGCTGATTTCTCAACAGAAACTATGCAGGCCAGAAGGGAATGGCAAGAAATATTCAAAGTGATGAATACCAAGAACCTACAACCAAGATTACTTTATCCAGCGAAGCTATCATTCAGAACTGAAGGTCAGATAAAGAGCTTCACAGATAAGGAAAAGCTAAAGGAGTTCATCACCACCAAACCAGGATTATATGAAATGCTGAAAGGTATCCTTTAAGAAGGAGAAGAAGAAGAAAAAGGTAAAGATACAAATTATGAACAACAAATATGCATCTATCAACAAGTGAATCTAAGAATCAAGTGAATAAATAATCTGATGAACAGAATGAACTGGTGATTATAATAGAATCAGGGACATAGAAAGGGAATGGACTGACTATTCTTGGGGGGGAAAAGGGTGTGGGAGATGCGGGAAGAGACTGGACAAAAATCGTGCACCTATGGATGAGGACAGTGGGTGGGGAGTGAGGGCGGAGGGTGGGGTGGAAACTGGAAGGAGGGGATTTATGGGGGGAAAAAAGAGGAACAAATGTAATAATCTGAACAATAAAGATTTAATTAAAAAAATAAATAAATAAATAAATAAATAAATAAATAAATAAACAAAACAAAAAAAAAGACTATTTTAAGTGAAAAGATGGAATCATTATAAGAAATTGCAGTGGGTGGCTATATTAACCTCCAATAAAGATCCTAAAGTTATGAATCACTGAGATGGAGTCACAGATAAGAGTGATCTTTGAAGTGATACAAAGCCCTAAGTAATTAATATCTTCTATTTTCCAGCTACTCAGAAATATGTGGGTCCATATATATTGCTCTTTGTCATCCTTCTGCTACTTTTTAATTTTTTTGAGTAATATTATTACTTGTAATATTAAATATCCTATCTAATAATAGACAAACATAGAAATTGACCATACCTCCGCTACACTTCCCATTGGCTAATCAGCAAGATATGCAAATTAACTGCCAACAAAGATGGCGGCTGGCAGCCACGCAGCTGAAGCGAACATGAGGCTTGCTTGCTCCAGTGATGGAGGAAGCCAAGGTTCCCCGCCTGCCACGGCCCAGCTCTGAGCTCTGGAAGCAACAATGTTTCAATTATAGAAGCTAAACAAACCCCAGATACCTTCTTTCAGCCAGCCACGGCCTCAGGGCTGGAGCTGGCTCTCAGCTCCAGTGACAGCTATAGAAGGTAAATAAATCCCAGAAGAAAAAAAAAAAAGAAGAAGAAGAAAAGGAGAGGCTGGGAGCGTCAGTCACCTGCCAGCCTGAAAACAGCCCTCAGCCCCTCACTCAGACTGGCCAGGCACCCCAGTGGGGACCCCCACCCTGAAGGGGGTGTGACCAGCTGCAAACAGCCATCAGCCCATTATCCAGGCTGGCCAGGTACCCAAGCAGGACCCCCACCTTGATCCGGGACACCCTTCAGGGCAAACCAGCCAGCCCCCGCCTGTGCACCAGGCTTCTATCCTATATAGTAAAAGGGTAATATGCAAACTGACCCTAACAGCAGAAAGACTGGGAATGACTGGTCACTATGACATACACTGACCACCAGGGGGCACATGCTCAGCGCAGGAGCTCCCCTCTGGTGGTCAGTGTGTTCTCACAGTGGGGAGCTCTGCTCAGCCACAAGCCAGGCTGATGGCTGCCAGTACAGCAGTGGTGGTGGGAGCCTATCCTGCCTCCTCAGCAGCACTAAGGATGTCTGACTGCAACTTAGCTGTGCTCCCCGCTGGCAAATGAACATCCCCCAAGGGCTGCTGGGCTGCCAGAGGGATGTCTGATTGCCATCTTAGGCCAATCCCCCAGGGAGCAGGCCTAAGCCAGCAAGTGGTCACCCCCGAGGGGTCCCAGACTGCGAGAGGGCACAGGCCGGGCTGAGGGACTCCCTACCCCTGAGTGCACAAATTTTTGTGCACTGGGCCTCTAGTAAATTGTAATAATATATATATTTCATAAACATGATGGAAAATACATTTTTTAAAACTGACTGACCATCTACTATTGGTTATTATAATATAATTTAGCAAGCACTGAAGGTTTTTTTGATTAGGCAGCAATAATCTAAGATTTCTGTTACTATTGTTTCAAAAGAAAATGCATGCTATCTAAAAGTGTATGACTTCAAATCAAAACAACATGGCTTAATCAATACAATAATAGGCTAGCATCTGAATCATTCAAGCAATATGGTTTCCAGGTTTATTGATGTATTATAAAGGCCAATGTCAATTGAGCATTTTTGCTTTGGATGCTATAGATATGGTAGTGTATCTCTTCAGATGTTAGAATTTAACTGTAAAGAAAATAAATGGATAAGCCTTTACTCAAAGGACTTGTTTCTTCACATTCTAGGGAACTGTTTACTTTCTCTTCTGCATTGGTTTAGAAAGCTAGTATGTTGTTAATTCAGTCTCTATTAGATGCCTCTTGACTCAGGAGATTAGCAATGTTAGCAGGAACATCTGTTGATCTTTTGAAAGGCAGCCAATGAAGTTGGCGTTTCCTTGGCCAGACAAGTCATGGGATCATAGTCCAATCCTGAGCTAAGTGTAAGGACAACAAGATTAGTTCTGACATCTAGAAAAAGAATGGAATACATGGGAAAATGCTAGACTCAGAAAAATTAATATTCTCTTATTTTTTTCCACAGTTAAAATGAATGGAAAGTTAGCTAGAAATGGAAAGTTGTAAAACTCTTATATATGCACAGTTAAAATAAAGGGTTGAATGATTCATAGAAAGTGTGGATTATATAATACCTTGCTATGAAAAAAGAACACTAATTGGTCTGGTACTGCTCAAATAGATGGTTCATTAACAATAGAATTATTAATAAACATTTAATGTTAAAATGCTTAAAATCATTTCTAGAAATAATGCATTTTTCACTAATGCAGACTACCTTTGAATATTATAGACTATGTCTTTGTAAAATTTCAGGTTTCAATTCTTTCAGATTTTTTAAACCTTTAGTCATTCAACCAGAAAGCTATCATGTCTTCAAAGATCTTCCATTAGATGATCTTCTACAGGTTCTTCAATTCCCTGCAATCTTTATTCCTATTCTATTGATCTTTGGGGATATGAGTTCCCTTGGCCCAATCGCTATTTATCTCTGTGCATTTCATGTACACATTCATCCTTCTATCCCTGTCTTGCTCTCTGCCATTCTAACTACTATAATCTTACTACACGAGTCCCCCCGCGCCGCAACTAAGATGATTCTTAAGTGTCTTTGAACTATCATATATTTGTAAATCCACTGATATTCTCCTCTATACATATAGCTTCTTTCTCAACTTTACTTGTGAACTTTCAAAAGGCAGGTATATATGCTATTCTTTTACCTCCCTCATCTGTAAAATTAATTTGACTTTATCTTGATCCTAATAATATGTTACATTTTCTTTCAATATCTTTATTTTTAATTCTGACTTCTTACAAAAATAAAACACAATCAGCTTAGACAGATGCCTCATCCTTAAAACACTCTTTCCCTTAGCTTCTTAGTTGCTACACGGAAGACAAAGGATTCCTTTGTCAGCCCACTTTGTCTGCTCATTCTGTTACTTCATAGACAGCTTCTTTTCCACCAATTTTACTGACTCCTCCTTTTCCAGCCTTCAAAAACCAGGGTTCCTTGGGACTTTTTCTAGGTCTTCTTTTCTCACACATTCCTCTCAATTTAGATTATTTCTCTTCTCCTATAGCTTCTGTTATCTTCCCTATGGGTGTGGAGGTTTTAAAATATGTCTACCAATTTTTTAACAATTCAATACTGTCAAAATATTGGAATCCCATTAATATTATCTAAAATGGAAATACTTAATTTCTTTATATTCCCTAGCTACCACTTTCAGGAACTACAAGCAGAGCTCTCTTCCAAAATCATGTTGTAATGTTACCGGACCTTGAATGCCAGGTTCTTGAGTCTCAACATCATAGAAATGAGCAATGAACTTAGTACAAGATCAAGCAGGTAGAGTTTACTGGGAAGAGCTTGGGCACAAGGGAGTCAACCAGAAAAGGGAAGTGGGGCTCCCTAAAGGGGTCTTAGAGATGGCCTATATAGCAGCCTTGGGGTCAGGGGTAACGCTTGGGAATGAGGAGGAGGTCAGCAGTCCCAGGATCGTCATCTGGTAGCATTTGATCCTGTGGTAGTCACAAGATGTCACTCGGAGGGATTATAAAATAATACTTGAGAAAACATTCTACTTACCATTTAATTGACAAAACAACTATTTTGCAGAACATGATGTTAAGAAAGGATGTCATTGTTGTACATTCTTTCCTTTAAGGGTATGGTTAGGTTAACTTCAACTATGGAATTTTACTGAAAGCAAGGAATCATAGCCAGACCTCTAAGATGGAGTTCTTTCCATCAAGATGGAGTTCAGGGTCATATGGTCTCCTAATTATCAGGTGCTTACATCAGTTCTCTATTGCCTCATAACAAACCATACCAAAACACAGTGGGGATTAAAGCAACAATCAATTAGCTTACTTAGAAATCTTCAATCTGGGAAGGACTTAGCTGGGTGGCTCCTCTCCGGGGTGGCCTGCCTGGGGGGTGGAGGATTTAGTTTCAATGTGGCTCACTCATGTGCCTGGCATGTTGGTTCTGGCTGTCAGCTGGGAGCTCAGCTGTGGCTGTGGCCTGGGGCCTCTGCTCCTCTTCACATGGGTCCCTCTGTGACCCTCTTGGACCTCTTCATAGCATAGTAGCATAGTTATCGTTCCAATAGTGAATGTCCCAAGGAAACAAGGAGATGTGGATGACATTATGATCTCATTTGACGTGAAGCAGTTACAATGGCCTGCTCACATTCAAAATGAAGGGGCCTAGACTCCACCTTTTGGGTACTTGAAGAACATGTGCATAGAACAGGGGTCCTCAAACTTTTTAAACAGGGGGCCAGTTCACTGTCCCTCAGACCGTTGGAGGGCTGGACTATAGTTTAAAAAAAAACTATGAACAAATTCCTATGCACACTGCACATATCTTATTTTGAAGTAAAAAAACAAATGTTTTCGGCAGGCTGCATATGGCCCGCGGGCTGTAGTTTGAGGACCCCTGGCATAGAGGATACCATTGCAATTGTCTTTAAAATTCACAATCTGTTACAGGGACTAAAGTACCAAGTGATTATCTGTAGGTTAACTCTGGATCATCCACATAATCCAAATGCCAACCAGATGTCTCTCCAGTTCTAATCAGTGCAACTTGTCTCTCTTTCCTCAGATGCTTAAAGATAGGAGGAAATTTCTTTTATACATATAATGTCAAATCATTATATATTATAATATCATATATTATGATATTAACATGTTCTATGTATAAGATATATAATATACACTATATATGTATTATATACTTATATGTACTAGATACAATGTGCTACATATAATCCTATCTAATAAAGAGGGAATATGCAAATTGACCACCACTCCATCACAAAGATGGCGGTGCCCAGTCTCCTCAGCCCTGCCAGAGTCCCACAGCCCCTTCAGCCCAGCCGGGGGTGGGGGGAGGGCAGCAGGCACAGTGTGCGGCCAGACCCGCCCTCAGCCCCCCAGCCGACCAGGGCCAGCCCAAGATGCAGGCAAGCCTCGGATGGCAGCTGCCCAGACACCCAGGGCCACCTGAGGCTCAGGTAACCAGGGCCAGCAGAGGCTTGCGCTGCTGGCAGTGGCAGCAGCAGAGGTGTGATGGGGGCATCGCCTTCCCCTGATCCCTGGATCCCCGCCCCTAAGGGCTCCCGGACTGTGAGAGGGGGAAGGCCGGGCTGAGGGACCCCCCTCCAGTGCATGAATGTTCATGCACCAGGCCTCTAGTCCTATATAATAAAAGGCTAATATGCAAATTGACCAAACTGCCACTATGACATGCACTGACCACCAGAGGGCAGACGCTCAAAGCAGGAGCTACCCTCTGGTGGTTAGTGAACTCTCACAGGGGGAGCACCGCTCAGCCAGAAGCCGGGCTCACGGCTGGCGAGTGCAGAGGCAGTGGTGGGAGCCTCTCCCACCTCCACAGCAGTCAGACATCCCACGAGGGCTCCCGGATTGCAGGCCAGGCTGAGCCCCCTCCCCCCCCCCAAGTGCACGGATTTCATGCACCAGGCCTCTAGTATGTATATATTAGACAATGATTATACATATAATGTAATAATGAATACCATGTATAGAATTTCATGCATTACAATATCAAATTAGGTCCCATAGCAGTTTCTAGGTTAAATACTGATTGATAAATCTACACCCCTGTCAGTGTCATCTTTTCCCCCCAGTTTTTGAAGGCCAAAGGAAGTGAAATGAGCAAACTAAAACTTCCCCACACATGTTTAAAGAATAAGTCTTACCAAAGTGAGACCGTCAAATAGATAATGTTATTCAGTTTATGCTTCTCCATTTATTTCTGCTAGAACATAAATTTTAAAAGGTTGAAAAAAGTTACGGTCAGCACTGAAGTAAACTTAAACCAGAGAACCTCAATATTAATACTCAATGTCTCATTTTCAAAATTTCATATAGTCTTATCTCTGACTCAGCATCATTGCCTGAAATATAGCAGAATGTAACTCTTAGGATCATCTCTCATTTATCACAGGCAGAAAATAACAAATAAATCAACATGTGACATTCTTACATCTCCAGGGTCACAAATATATTACTGTTTCATAAAAGGCAAAAGAAAAGAAAGAGATGATATGTGCCAGTGTCATTTCCTTCCAAATACAAATTATACAAACTATCATCTTGTTTTCCCAGGAAAGCATTGGCCAGAGCCTGAAGCTCACACATTAGGTTTTCAGGAAGAATCCCAATTCTCTCGGCCAGCACTATACCCAGGTTTAAACCTTTTGGCGGCTTTATGGGTTTACAGGGAAAGAATTTAAACGGTGATTCACTTTCTCTTTTCTATATGTATGCATTTACTTTATGGTATCAATTTCGGGTGAAATCAATAAAAAAAAAATTCTCTTTAGAAAACAGCAAACCGCCTATTGGTTTCTTTTTCTTTCATAAAAAATAAAGTACAATATCAAAAAAGAAAGAAAACAAACCAAGATACATGTGATGCACTTTATTTTAATACCTTGTGCATTCTTGAGTGTGAGGAGTTACGACATTTCCCTCATAGTTTTAAATATTTTTATTATGTGCATATACTTTGAAAGGTTGCTATGAATCAGAATTATGTGGTGAGAGGTGTTTAGATAATACACAGCATCAAAACGAATGTTACAGAGAGAAAAACATAGCTAACCAACTGATTATCTTATTTAGGAACATAGTAACATAAGAATGAGTTCTATACTTAGTTCAAATTCCAGTTCACATATTTATTGTAACATGAGAATGATTAATAGCAGCTGCCTTTTAGGGATAGCAGGCTTAAATGAAAGAATTCCTGTAAATCCATTAGCATAGTGGCTGACACACAGGCACGATGACTATGAGCCATTATTATTATTGCCAAGTTCAGCTGTCTCTTCACCTGTGAAGCTTGTCTTTCAAATCTTCCCAATGAGAATTGTCTCTCACTTCCTGTACTACCTTGGCATTTTGTTGACCTCTTTCTTCTAGCACTTCTATTGTGAATTCTGGTCATTAATAGCTATGTCTGTCTTCCACATTAGATACTAGTCCATTAGCTAGAACCATGTCTTCTTCATATTTTTCTCTTAGTGCACCTTTCCCAATACCTACTACCAGGTGTGGCCACACTGGACTTTAAATGAACGTTTATTAAGATGACAGTTTCTTTCTCATCCTTCAGGCTTCATGTCAAATGTTACCTCTCTGTTGACTCATTCTGAAGAAGCCTCGCCATCCTCCTCAGACCCCACCAAAGAAACTCAATTACATCACCCTGTTTATTTCGTCCACAGTCCTTATCATTTTGAGATATCATTCAACATATGTACTTGTTTATTGTTTGTCTCTCCTGGCAGAATGTAAGCACCATGATAGTGGAGCCCTTGTTTATCACTGAATCCTTAGCCCCCGGACAGTAAGCATCAGTGTAAGGACTCAGGGAGTATTCCTTAAATGAATTGTGACATGTCCGAGGGCCCAGAAATGACTGACAGTAGCAGGGATGTGTCCTAGTTTTCCGGTTTAACGAACAAGTAAAGTTGGTGATGACATCTGAATATTTAAAAGGGTGATATTCAGGAACAACCGTGAATAATGTGTCCTTCCTGACTCACTTCCTTTGCCTCTGCCACCCCCAGCTACCTCTGCTCACAGAGAGCGCCACCTGCAGGTTTAAGCCCAAATAAATTCCCAAAGCAGAGAGCTTGAAGCAGCTCTGGAACCAGTTAACGGCCACGTGTCCAAAACGGAAACCATCCCAACACGCCACGATATTTTGAATGTAATTTTAAAAAATCAATTTGTAATGAATATTATAATAAAAATATATCTGTTACTCACAATCCGGGTGTTCTTGAATATTTTCAGTTGAAAATTCTCACGAAAAATGATTTTAAAGTTGATCTATAGACGCTTATGGCAGACAATTAAGACAGAATTAGTAGGACTCGGGCATGCCTGTGTGGTTTAGGCAAAGTTTGCTTTACATGAAAGGGTCTGCCGAGTAATACCAGGCAACCCTGTCTCTTAGCGTAGGTGATGAAAGACTTCCTGACTCGCTCGGAAACAGCTAGGACATTGCGCCATTTGAATGAGGCCACCCACGTTTTGAATTACCTTGATTACATGTAATAGGTGGAGATGGTCTTCCACGTGGCTCATTTCCAAATTTGCATAAGGGTCTGGTGAATGAAAAGTGATCCAAAAGATCCGGTGGGATCCGTGGTAGAAACAGTGTTGAAGCCTGATAGTGATTACAGAACAAGGGTGTCTGGTCCTTTTTCTGAAGATTACAGGAGCCTTTTCCAGGTATATGGAGTGTGCATATACATTGGGGCTTGGAGAGGAAATACATGCTATTTGGCAGAAATCTATGACGTGGGTGTTAAAGAAATTAAGTGGCCTATGTCACAGTATAAAATTATCAACTCAGCTTTTCATTAACTAATAGTTTATTACTTGGACCAAAAATCTTGACTCTTGAGATACCAGGTTGGTGGGCATGCGGGGGTGCTGGGGAGAGTGGCAACCTGGGAAGGGCATGGAAACTCCACAGCCCTTCCCACATACCTTACCTATACATCTTTCCATCTGGCTGTTCCTGAGTTATATTCTTTTATAGTAAACCTGTAATCTAAAACACAGGAGACACAGAGAGAACAGCACATAAATACAGGCAGAGGTTAGAGTGATGCATTTGCAGCTAAGGAACGCCAAGGATTGCTGACAACACCAGCAGCTAAGACAAAGACAAAAAACACCCGGCTGGCGTAGCTCAGTGGCTGAGCATGGACCCATGAACCAGGAGCTCACCAGGTTCAATTTCTGGTCAGGGAACAAGCCTGGGTTTCGGGCTCCATCCCTAGTAGAGGGCTTGCAGGAGGCAGCTGGTCGATGTCTCTCTCTCATAGGTATTTCTATCTCTCTATCCCTCTTCCGTCCTCTCTCTCTAAAGAGATCCAAAAAAAACCCAAACATTATGAAAAAAATAAAAACACTGATACCTAGTTCATCCCAAACCAATTATACCACTTTCCAGCAGTAGGACTCAGGTATCAATTTGTTAAAAAAAAAAAAAAGACAAAAAAAAATTATTCTCTAAAAACTTCAGAAAACTTCAGAGAGAGCTTGGCCCTTGCCAACATCTTGATTTGGGACTTTTAGCCCCCGGAACTGTGAGAGAATGCATTTCTGTTGTTTAAAGCCACCCAGTTCCTGGTACCTTGTTAAGGCAGCCCAAAGAAACCAGTGCAGGTTCCTTCACCTGCTGCCATGCCTACTTGTGGATCAACAAAATAATAATGAAACCTTCCTCTGAGCAAAGCATTCACTTCATAGGGAAAGAAGCACAAAAGTGGCTTCGTTAAATCAGAGGATTTCTTTTTCTTTTTTTTAAATTTTGTTTTCGCCAAAACCGGTTTGGCTCAGTGGATAGAGCGTCGGCCTGCGGACTGAAGGGTCCCAGGTTCGATTCCGGTCAGGGGCATGTACCTGGGTTGCGGGCACATCCCCAATAGGAGATGTGCAGGAGGCAGCTGATCGATGTTTCTCTCTCATCGATGTTTCTCACTCTCTATCTCTCTCCCTTCCTCTCTGTAAAAAACCAATAAGATATATTAAAAAAAAAATTTGTTTTATTGCTTAAAGTATTACAAAGAGTATTACATATATCTCCTTTTTTTTTTTCTCCCCTTGACCTTCCCCTGGCCTCCCCTACCCTCCAGTGTCTTGTGTCCATTGGTTATGCTTATATGCATGCATACAAGTCCTTCGGTTGATCTCTTACCTCTCCTCCCCCATCCCTCCCGGCCTTCCCCCTGTAGTTTGACAGTCTGTTTGATGCTGCTCTCAGAAGAGTTTTTTATTTTTTATTTTTGTAGTGGCTCGGTTGTCTCTTATTGGAGAATGATTGAATGCATTTTCAGTTGTGATGGCTTTGTGTGATAAGATTCAAGAAGAATGCTTCAAGGCATGATCTCTTCTGTGAAATTTGTAGAAATAAGTGTGTAAAGAAAGGCTTCCAGTTTCGCTATAATGCTGGATATAAAATAAAAGTACTTGATTTATTTTCTTTCAAGAGAGAATTGGATGAGTAAGGATTTTACATTCTATTGTTTTTTCTAACTAAAACTAGATCCCTATGTTCTCAATTGCATTCCATTGGAATGACAAAGTTTTTATGTAGGGCAAATAATTGATAAAACAGATGCCAAAGAAACGTAAAGCTATAAGTAAGTAGGTTTTGGAAAACTAAAAACCAACCTCAGGGTAGCTGCAGGAACAAACACTAGTCACAGCAGAATGGGAGCTGTATTTCACACAACGTAATGATGGCATTTAATAAATGTGTTTTCATTTAAAAAATAAACCAAACGTGACTCTCTCACAGCCTCCAGCCAATCTGTCAGCATATTTCATCAGCTTTTCCTTCAAAACATATCTAGAATCTGGTCCCCTCCATTGCTACCTCTCTAGTATGAGTTTCTATTCTCTGTCCTGGGGGTTGTCCTCGGGGATATGCCCCGAGCTGTGTCCAGTTGGCCTTTATCTCACTCTATGTTAATAGCCCAAATCCTTACAATGTCCACAGACCTACATGCCTTCCCCAGCAGCCCCTCCACGAACTCTCTCACTGCATTTCCTACCAATCTCCAACATGTTCTCACCTCTCAAGCTTTGGCGGCCTCCTTGCGTTTCCCTTCCCATGAAATGTTCATGCAGGCATCCACATGGCTTACTCCGTTATTTCCTTCAAGACTTTGCTAAGATGTGACTTTATCAATGGCACTCCCTATATTCCATCATTCCCCTCCCCCCACAGAGCTCATCACCATGTTCTATACCATGTATAGGACTTGATTATTTGTCTATTCTCTACCTGTTCCCACTACAGTGGAAGCCCCATGAAAGCAGAATGCTTATATGTTTTGTTTATTGCTCTGTGCCTAACCTTTAAGACACTGCCTGGAACACAGTAGCACTACATAAATTATTTTTTGATACATTATAATTATACCTTCTTTGGTCTCATTCACTAGACTCTGTATAAAAATTGTGTCTTGTTAATCTATCACAGTCCTCCACAAATGTTCTTTGAATGAATGAATGTGAAAAGCTTTGAAAAATTATATATAATTCCACTTATTTTAAAATTCACTTTATACTCACACCAAATAGCAATTAATAAGCACAGATGGCGCTATTTTTGAGGAGGTGAAAAGCAATCAATTTCATTTGAATATTTATTTTAAAATTCAAATTATGCTCTAAAATGTACTAAAGAACTGAGGCAGACATTTTGAATTCTGCAGACATCCAAGACCTACTTATTAGTTTGATACAAAACTTAGGTTCCCTGTTCTCTTATTTTGATTACTTTTGCCCATTTCTATACCCAGAGTATAAAGAGAAACATTCATCCTCAGGGAATGGCATCGCGAGCAGAAGCGATGAGGGCTGCACTCTAAGAGGATTAAGCACACAAAGCAGATAATTAACTTGCTGAGGCCCCACAGAAAACTGGAGAGTAGCAAGCACAGCATTTGGAGTTTCTGTTATCCTAGGGAAGATTGATGCAGCAATGGCCATGGTTTACGCCTCGGGGTTCGTTTGTAGCCCTAAGTGTTAACATACATAAGAAAAATATTTAACCTAAACATCGTGTAAAGAAATTAAATGTTAATTCACGAAAGTGGTTTGTTTTTAAATATAGGTTGGCATCTAGTTTAAGACCAAAACATACTATATGTTTTGCTAATATCTTTGGAATCACTACCACTGGCACTAGAACTCCAAATAATAAAATTTTACCAGGGAAAATGATGAAAATGCAGAAATACTAGATTTCTCCAAGTACAAACCTGTATAATTGGTTTTATAGCCACTTGCACGATACTTGCCTTGAGTGGAGAAATTATGTGTGATTTTAAGTTTTCTTCTTTGAGCTTTTAGACTCTTTAAATTTTTTTTTTATAAAGAACATAAATTTTAATCAGAAAAATCATGAAAAATTACAATGTGCTAATATTTTTTTTCTGATATGTAGTAATCCTCCTTGAATATAATATTCAGTCCTTAAATTTAGACATTAGAAATGTGCCTCACGTGTCCGAGAGCAAAAGGCCCAGTTGATCTGGCAGAAAAACGGCTCTGAGCCTACCAAATTTGACTCATTCCCTGGGAACTGTTTATTGTAAATTGAAAGTGTACTGCCAGGGGAATAAGTCATCATCTAACTGAAGGGAAACAGAGAGGAATCATTTTTGACAAGCAATCTGACTTTGAAAAGAAAGGAATAGAGAAAGAGAAAAGTAGGAAGGATTTCAGATTTCTTTGATACACTATATGCAAACAGAGGCGATACATGGGCTACAGTAATTTTTGAAATCTTTCCTAAATATCTATTATCTTCCAAAATCTTAGAAATACTTATTACTATCCCTGAATATATTATTTTGGACAAATTTAAAATCATTCTTACACAGATATGTCATCAGGGTACCCCCCCCCCCCCACAGGAGTACCCTCTCTCCTCCCATTCTCTGATTTTGGGGAATTTGATCCCATTTGACCCGGTTCTTAGGTCTCTGCCAATGCAGGACTCGTATGCATGGGAGGGTGGCCATCTCCTCAGCCTTGAGTACACTAGCTAGGCTAAGTAACTCCTGTGGTTATCATCTGCAAGCTTAAAAGGTCTAAATCAAATATAAAAGCAAAAGGAAGTTAAAGGCTGAAGGGAATTTCGGCCACCTTTTAAGTACTGAGGTAGGCCTAATTCAAATAGAATTGGACGGGATGGTACTGTTACTGGAAAGGGGGCCTGACGCTTGGCGGGTTTGCTGAGGGATGGCTGGTCGTGTACGGATTCTTGACTTTGTACAGGCAAACAATTTCACAACACGAGGCCAGGTGACTTTTAGACGTTTATTAAAACTGGGGACAGTGAAACAAGAAAAGGGCTGGGGAGTTAGCCGAGGCTGGTCTGCTTTGGATCACTAAGTCAGAGAAAAGAGGACCTTGGGGACAGGTCCAGGAGGTTTGCCCGGGATGGACTGCCGCTGCCCATGGCTGCCCTGGTTGCAAGCCTCGTGTCAGGTGCACTGAGGCGGTGGCCTCAAAGGAGACAGGGCAGGGTGGGGCAGGGAAACTATGCGGGCGCAGGCTTTGTGGTGGCCTCACTCTGGGGATCGGATAAAGGGATTTTCCTTCTGAAATGAGGTGTGGCTGCCTGGAGCCCCTGGGCCAGAATCCCTGACCATCCCCAGCTCCATCTGACAAACAGGAAGGTGCCCTTGCCAGCAGTGGTCAGGCCGTCAGAATGCAGCCTGAGGAGCAGAGATGGGAACAACTGCCCCAGGCCCTTAGCTGCCTCCAGAAAGCACGTGTGGCACTCCAAGTAATGTCTCCTTAGAGTCGGCCACCTTGGCCAGCCCTGGGGGGAGGCGCTCTGCAGGCTCTGGCTGGAGGCACCAGCTCTCAAAACTGGTTGGTAATTCCCAGGTTTGCCAACGGGGTCACTGGGCAGCGAGCGAGCCAGGCGGTGGGAGGCAGACCACAAGTCACCCACTGCAGGGCGGGTAAAAGTATTCCAGTGCTGACCTACCTCTAATATACCACTGCTGACACTGGTGTGTTTCCTTACAAACCTTTTGCTATGCATTGATATAGTAAATATAACATAAAAATGTAAATATTGGGTTAAAAATCAAGTCGGCTCTTTCCATTCAAGACCATATTGTGAGTGCCCCCTCCCTCCCCCCCCGCTTATTGTTATTATCTTCATGGCCATGGCCATGTAGCTGCTGGTGCGATATTGTCTGACCTGCTGCGATATTGCGAGGCCTGTGGCTCTCTTTGCAATATTATCCAGCCCTGGAGATGCTTGTCACGATATTGCCTGGCTGCATAGCTGCCGTCAGTATACTACCTGGCCATAACAAGTTGTTGGGTGAGCACTTTATTTCCTGTTTCTGATTAGAATTCCAGGGATGAGGTCAGAGAGCCAGCACTGCAGGCAGGTGATGGCCACACCTGTGTTTCCCGTTTACACTGAGTTCACAGACGAGCCACAGGGAAGCTGGTCACTCATCACACATCAGCCTGCAGCAGGGACTAAGACTCAGCCCCTTAGGCTCTGCAGGCTGGCTGCATCCTTAGCCCCCTTGGTGCTGCCTCCTGGAGACACTGGGACACAGACACACACACACACACACACACACACACACACACACACACACACACACCCTGCAGCCAACACTTCAGAGTGGCTGTGGGGACCCTGCTCTACACCAGCACGGTGGGCCTCTCTCAGTCCCTCCTCAGCGGTGCCCTCACCCCCTCCCACCCGTCTCCTCACAGACAGCAGCCTGTGTTGGTGCCTCCGGTGCATAAGGACCAGCTCTCGGACTTGCAATGGGCATTTGCTGACTGGAGGGCAGCTGTATGCTTTCTGTTTGGACCAGGGAACTTGGGGATTGCCTTTTGGCAGGTGAGGGGCACTCGCTAGGAGCAGGCTTGTCACTCCCTAGACAGCCAGCTCTCCGGAGGGGTGTGGGTTGGCCTCCATGGTGCCGTGTTGCCCCCAAGCACCCTGACTGCAGGCCCAGCACCTAGAGAGCAGAGGGAACAAGGTCTTGACCAGCGCTGATTCTTGAACCTATACTTGGAGATTCCCAGGGGTTTAGCAAGAGGACAGGCCTCCTTGCCCAGGGCAGCCCGAGGGCTGGGCAGCAGGTGTCCTCGCTGGAATCCAGGCATGAGTCCTGGATTAGCACTGACCGGCCAAGGGCCAGCACGGGGGTCCATCCCAGATCAGTGGCTGTGGCCTGAGGATCAGGCTCCTTCCTGGCCTCTTAGTCCATGTCCTTGCGGTTCCCACGGGGCATTCCTCAGCCACCAAGGCCCTTCCTCGGGCTGGTGCCAACAGGAGAGGCCTGCAGGGTTCCCAGGGGCTCCAGGTGAACATACCCCACCCTCTTCCCACCACTGCCCTAGGGCCAGAGGCCAGGCAAGCGCGTGGTCCAGAGCTGTTGGCAGGCTGGGAAGTCTGCTCAGCCTACCCAAGAGGCCATGCACTGTCTCGGGCCTCACTGCCCTCTGGTGTCATTCCAGACCACAACCTGGTACAGGTGAAGGTGCTCCCAGGCTGTGCATCCATGTAATCGCCTTTGCCTCTGTTATCGGGCCATCAGCACACGGAGACCCAGGCATCAGGACACATCCTCTGCCAGCAGAAGCCACTGGCCCAGCTCCCAGCACCAGGCGCGTCATACCCTCTGCACAGGGGACAAATGTTCAAAGCACCTTCAGCGTGGCCTCCTGCCAGGTGGGACATTTTTGCTGTGCATTTCCAAGAAACCTAGTCTCAGTACATTGCTCTCTCCACGGCTCAGGGGCCTGGGACAGTCCCCTCCCTCCACCCCACGCCTGCTTTCCTTCCTGCACCAGTCCGTGCTACTGGCTGTGATAAGCCTTTTATGGGCTTCATCCTGGTGAAACTTTAGTTGCTAAATACATATTTGCCCAGGGTGGGGATTGGTGCCCAGGATCCAGTGTTAAATGGGCCTAAAATCGGATGATCCTTAGGCAGCTCTGTAGGGGCCTGGGTAGCCGTGGGGGATGCCAGACCTGGGGTCACACGGAGTTCCAGGCTTCCCTGTCCAGATTAGAAGGTAGCTGAGGCCTCTGCTGACCCAGCATGAGGTGAAGGCCAGCACAGGGACTGAGGAGGACAGAGACAATGGGAAGCCCTGGCAACAGAGGTCCACATTAGTCCACACTCCAGACATCAGCTAGAACGAGACAGGGTCCCTGCAACAGCTGAACAGAGTGCAGAAAAGGGGGCATCCACATCAACCACCTACACTGAGCTCTTATGCATGCTGTGTTAGTTAACTACTGCTGTGTGACAAGTGACCTGGGTGTAGTGCCTGAAAACAGGTGGCTATCAGCTTCCTGTGGCTGATGTAGCATAAGAGGGCCATCATGGTGTAAGATGGGCTGTCATCTCAAAGCTTACAGGAAGACAGCCCCCTCCCCCTAGGCTGCCCACAAGGGCTACTACCCCAAGGATGAGACAAGCTGTGGCCCTTTTATAACCGAGCTTTAGGCAATCAACTGACATTATTGGATTTGCACACCACAAAATTATAATAAAACTAGAGGCCCGGTGCACAAAAATTTGTGCACTCGGGGGGAAGGAGGGGTCCCTCAGCCTGGCCTGTGCCCTCTCGCAGTCTGGGACCCCTTGGGAGATAAAGCCCTGCTGGCTTAGGCCTGCTCCCAGGTGGCAGAGGGCAGGCCCAATCCCTAGGTGCAGTCCCTGGTTGGGCTCAGAGCAGGGCCGATTGGGGAGTTGGGGCGCCACCCCCTGTCATGCACAGAACAGGGCGGATTGGGAGGTTGCGATGCCACCCTCAGTCACACTCAGGGTAGGGCCGATTGAAGGGTTGGGGCACCGCCCCCTGTCACACTCAAGGCAGGGTCGATGGGGAGGTTGCGGCGCCACCCCCTGTCACGCACAGAGCAGGGCCAATCCGGGGATTGGGGCGCTGCCTCCTGTCACGCACAGAGCAGGGCCAATCAGGGGGTTGGGGAGCTCCCCCCTGTCACTTACAGAGCAGGGCCCATCAAGGGGGTTGGGGAGCTCCCCCCTGTCACGCACAGAGCAGGGTCGATCAGGGGGTTGGGGAGCTCTCCCCTGTCACGCACAGAGCAGGGCCCATCAGGAGGTTGAGGAGCTCCCCCCTGTCACTCACAGAGTAGGGCCGATAGGGGAGCTGGGGCACCACCCCCTGTCACACACAGAGCAGGGCCCATCAGGGGGTTGGGGCGCCGCACCCTGTCACACACAGAGCAGGGCCAATCAGGGGGTTGGGGCGCTGCACCCTGTCACACACAGAGCCGCAGGGCAATCAGGGGTTTGGGGAGCTCCCCCGTATCAGGCACAGAGCAGGGCTGATCAGGAGGTGAGGGCGCCTTCCCCTGTCACGAACAGAGCAGGGCGGATAGGGAGGTTGTGGCCCCGCCCCCTGTCACACACAGAGCCGCAGGGCGATCAGGGGGTTTGGGCGCTGCCCCCTGTCACGCTGATCCCGGTGCCGGGAGGCCTCTTGGCTTCGCTGATCCCGGTGCTGGGAGGCATATTACCCTTTTACTATATAGGATAGAGGCCTGGTGCATGGGTGGGGCTGGCTGTTTTGCCTTGAAGGGTGTCCTGGATCAGGGTGGGGGTCCCCACTGGGGTGCCTGGCCAGCCTGGGTGAGGGGCTGAGGGCTGAAGCTCCCAACTGCTCCTTTTTTTTTTTTTTTTAATTCTGGGCCGGCTTTAGCTCTGGCTCCAGCTCTGAGGCTTCCGCTGCTGAAAGCAGGTATCTGGTTTGTTTGGGTTCTATAATCGAAACAATGTATAACTCCAGCTCTGAGATCCCGGCTCGCTGAAAGCAGGTTTCTGGGGTTTTCTTTGGCTTCTATATTTGTTACAATGTTTCAAACTTCAGGCTCAGAGGCCAGCAAGGCAGGTGGGGAACGTTGGAGTCCTCCGTCACTGAAGCAAGCAAGCCTCATGTTAGTTTCAAGCGCCTGGCTGCCGGCCGCCATCTTGGCTGGCAGTTAATTTGCATATTGCCCTGATTAGCCAATGGGAAGGGTAGCGGTCATACACTAATTACCATGTTTCTCTTTTATTAGATAGGATAATTTGGTACTAATATGGAAGACAGACTAAAATAATGGCTCTTAAAGCTAGCTGCATTTTAGAACTACATGGGTAGCTTTAAAAATGCTGATCCCCAGACTCCAGTCCGAAACAATTAAATCAAGCTCCTTAAAAATGAGCTCTTTTACCAAGTGGCCTGGATGGCATTATCATACAGCTTGGAGTGAGAATCACTAGATTCAAGAGAGAAGCGACTAGAGACAGAAATACTACTCCTCAGGGTGCTACATTAGGCTCTTCCAGCAGGAGGTGTCAGAGAAAAACTGCAACCCTGGAGAGGAATAAGGGATTTGCTTTACAGCTGGCTTCTTGGAGACTTCCTATCTGCTGGAGTGGCGATGGCCACTTAGACAGCTATTTTTACAGAAGAGTTAAATAAGTACTCCCAATGACTACGCAGTAGAAGATCCCTGGAGTGGTGACTTTCATTCTTTTTCTTGTGCCACACAAGGGAGAAAGGACGGGGGGAAAGGCCTCAGCACTTAGGCCTTCAGATGGCCACCACTTGTTTCTGAACTCTATTTCCTCAAACTCTAACCTTCTTCCTGCAGAAGCTGCTCAAGCCTTCACTCTCTAGAGTCCCCACTGGGTTTCTTGGGGAAACTCAACTTCTCCCCACACGAGAAAGGAGTGTGTGGTTAAACTACACAGGCCAGAAGGTGATGGAGTGTCCCGGGGCCTGGGGTTTGCCAGAGGAACACAGGGATTTTCTAGGGGCCCTGGGAGCTCTGTTTTGTGAGGAAAAGATGGTGAGTGATCTAATTAATTGGCCTCTTCCTCAGTGAGTGCTACTGACACTTCTACCTGTAAGAACAACTCACTTCCATGAGTATTAATTTTCTTCTTAGCACAACATGATATAGTGGGATATGAGGAGGACATAATCTTCACATTGATGTGACTCTGATTCTATTCTTTTGGGAAAAAGTAATCCTTGAGTTTCTGGATATGGATCTTCTGGGGTGTTTTTTTTTTTCCCTGAGCATGTCCATATTACTAGAACTATCATTTTAGTTTGGAATCACTCTTTATAAATCATTGAGGGAAAACAGTGCCAGCTCCAAATGGATTCTTTCAGACAATGTAATATTTCCTCACAGAAAAGTGTAGGTGTTGGCGAGGGGAGGAGGTCTCATTTTATCCAACAAACTATCCGTATGTCTATGTCTATGTCTATCTACAAAACCATAACAGCTGATCTTATTGTTCAAAACCCTAAGGTTGAAGCAGTACCCAATGTATTCAAATAGAGTATCCCTTTTCTTCACTTAACATATAATTTGAGATTTCTCATCCTTCAAGCAGCTGATTTCATTTCAAAATCATAAACTATTCTTCTAGCTAAAGTTCTAAGTATACAAACAAAACAATTTCCCATATAAGAGGGAGAAGAATAAAAAAGAGTACACTTACACTATTCTTGCACAAGTAACAGACTACATAAATACAATGGTCACCATTTAAAGATGAGTGGTATGGGATCTCTGCATTGAAAAATGTATTGTTTTGAAACCAAGATGGCGGCATAGGTTAACACCGGAGATTGCTGCCTCGAACAACCACTTCAAAAAACAACTAAAAGACGGAACGAATATCATCCAGAACCACAGGAAGGCTGGCTGAGTGGAAATTCTACAACTAGGAGGAAAGAGAATATCATACCCAGACTCAGAGGAGGCGCAGTGCTGAAGTGAAATACTCAGGTGCGGAGTGCACGTGGAGCGGGCTGGGGGCGGAGGGTGCGGTTGTTGTTTTCAATCGGGAGGGAGTTTCAGACTCTGAGCTCCAGATCCCGGCGAGTCTCTAGGGACCCAGACTCAAACGGGAGAAGCGGGACTGTCTGGCTTCGGTCGGAACTTGAAGGCAGCTTTCTCTCTGAGGTTTGCAGCGGGTGCTGGGACTCTGTGAGGTAGAGCCCCTAGGGACGGAACTGAGAGCAGCCATAACTGCTCTCTCCGGCCCGCCCTGTAGATCCCCGGGGACCCGCCCCGCCCAAGACCTGCACAGAGTCATTTGCCGGATAGCCTCAGGCAAATGCTAGATTAGCACCGCCCTAGAGATCCAGCACAGAAGCTCTCCCACTGCAGACACAGCGGACTCTCATAGCCAGTTAGCCTGGAGGTCAAATCACCCCCAGTATTGCCGACAACAATCAAGGCTTAACTACAACAAGACTGCGCACAAAGACCACTAGGGGGTGCACCAAGAAAGCATAAAAAATGCGGAGACAAAGAAACAGGGCAAAACTGTCAATGGAGGATATTGAGTTCAGAACCACACTTTTAAGGTCTCTTAAGAACTGTCTAGAAGCCGCCGATAAATGTAGTGAGATCCTCAAGAAATCTAATGAGACCCTCGATGTTATGATAAAGAACCAACTAGAAATTAAGCATACACGGACTGAAATAAAGAATACTATACAGACTCCCAACAGCAGACCAGAGGAGCGCAAGAATCAAGGCAAAGATTTGAAATGCGAAGAAGCAAAAAACACCCAACTGGAAAAGCAAAATGAAAAAAGAATCCGAAAATACGAAGATAGTGTAAGGAGCCTCTGGGACAGCCTCAAGTGTACCAACATCAGAATTATAGGGGTGCCAGAAGATGAGAGAGACCAAGATATTGAAAACCTATTTGAAGAAATAATGACAGAAAACTTCCCCCACCTGGTGAAAGAAATAGATTTACAACTCCAGGAAGTGCAGAGAACCCCAAACAAAAGGAATCCAAAGAGGACCACACCAAGACACATCATAATTAAAATGCCAAGAGCAAAAGACAAAGAGAGAATCTTAAAAGCATCAAGAGAAAGAAACTCAGTTACCTACAAGGGAATACCCATATGACTGTCAGCTGATTTCTCAACAGAAACTTTGCAGGCCAGAAGGGAATGGCAAGAAATATTCAAAGTGATGAATACCAAGAACCTACAACCAAGATTACTTTATCCAGCAAAGCTATCATTCAGAACTGAAGGTCAGATAAAGAGCTTCACAGATAAGGAAAAGCTAAAGGAGTTCATCACCACCAAACCAGTATTATATGAAATGCTGAAAGGTATCCTTTAAGAAGAGGAAGAAGAAGAAAAAGGTAAAGATACAAATTATGAACAACAAACATGCATCTATCAACAAGTGAATCTAAGAATCAAGTGAATAAATAATCTGGTGATCATAATAGAATCAGGGACATAGAAAGGGAATGGACTGACTATTCTTGGGGGGGAAAGGGGTGTGGGAGATGCGGGAAGAGACTGGACAAAAATCGTGCACCTATGGATGAGGACAGTGGGTGGGGAGTGAGGGTGGAGGGTGGGGTGGGAACTGGGAGGAGGGGAGTTATGGGGGGAAAAAAGAGGAACAAATGTAATAATCTGAACAATAAAGATTTAATTAAAAAAAAGAAAAATGTATTGTTTTTAAATAAAAGAAAATAAATGTAAAAGACAAAGAATTACTAAAAAAATGAAATGTTTAGACAAAAATTTCCCTATGTGCTCTAAAAAAAGTAAAAAATATGAACTCTCTACAACAAGAGACAAAATAAGAAATAATGTGAAAACAAATGAAGATGCAATGGAAGAGTTAAGGAAAGAAACTGAAATAAGAAACAAAACATGAGCCTGGACGAGCCGGTGTGGCTCCGTGGTTGAGCGTCAACCCATGCACAAACAGGCTGCTGATTCGATTCTTGGTCAGGTCACCTGCCCAGGTTGTGGGCTCAATCCTCAGTAGGGGGCATGCACGAGGCAGGCAATCAATGTTTCTCTCTCACTGATGTTTCTATCTCTCTCTCTCCTTTCCTCTCTTTCTAAAAGTCAATAAAAACATATTTTTTAAAGAAATTAATAGCCCAACCGGCCTGGCTCAGTGGTTGAGTGTTGACCTATGAACCAGGAGGTCACAGTTAGATTCCTTGTCAGGGCTCGTGTCCCGGTTGCGGGCTCAATCCCCAATGTGGGGCATGCAGGAGGCGGCTGATCAATGATTCTCTCTCATCATTAATGTTTCTATTTCTTTCTCTTCCCTTCTTCTCTGAAATCAATAAAAATATTTTTTAAAACACCATGAATATGGGAGAAATAATATAAATGGAGCCACTTTAAAACAGAGTTGGAGCTGCCATCTCAGAGGAACTGCTTTGCATCTCTTACTCCTCAAACCTTTAGAATGTTTGAAAGGAACAAAATAACCTTTGGACCGGGCCAAAGCAACAGTGTGTTCTAAGCAGCTATTTGCAAAGCTAACAGGAAGGCGTACATCCTGACCACCAGACTGAATATTAAAGACATCCTTTAGAATTACCACTACCATGTATACCTACAGAATAGTTTAGCTTATTTGCACCTCTAGAAGTTGCTTCCTTGCCTTATTAACAAGAATAAAAATTCCTTTCTTCTATTCATGTAATTATTCCCCTCCCTTTGTCTCACCTCCTAAATGAACACTATTTGGGTTTCTGCCTGAATAAGTGCTTCCAATAGCCACAATTCCTTTTTTTTAAAAAAAAAAACTCAAATAAATACTTGCTCCCTCCAACTTTAACCTCTTATTTTTAGGTTAACAAATGATATATAAACACTACATTTGAAGCAGAATGAAAGATAATTGACTCAAAACAAAGTAAAAAAAAAAAGTGTAGAAAGCACACAGAGTGCAGTAGACAAGATATAACTCAAAGGGAAGAAAGCAAATGGAAATAAGTAACTGCCTGAGCCCTTTCCCAGCACACTCAAATGATTACTCTTCTTGTCTTCCTGAGCACATGAATGCCCAGCCAGACTATATGTGGCTACATGTGTGGCCACATGTCCCAGATCTCGTCAATGTAATGTGAATGGAAGTGAGTTATGCCAGACAAGACTTTTTTCAGGTTTGTATTGTAGTCTAAGTCTGTTTCTATGCAATCCTCTTTATTTCCCACTCTCCTTTCAGAAGTTCAAACCAGTATTTGCACCTGAAGGCTCTCCTTGCCTATTCACATGTACCCCACGTAACAGGGAATGCTTTCAATGTTTTGTCATTAGGTATGATATTTCTTTAGGATATCCTATCAGGTCCCTTCTATTTCTAGAAGTTTTTATCATGAATGAATGTTAAATTGTAACTTAAACTTTTTACACATATATGGATATCAATTTCTCCGTTAGACTTTTACTGTGGTTAATCATATTAATTGCATTAATCTGTCTTCTAATATTAAACCAACTTTGAAGGCAGCTGATCATGACAACACTTTACAAGTCAGAATACAAATGAGCAGGAAATATACATTCTTTAGAGACAAAGCAATTATCAGTTATATATTCACCTACACAAAATGAGCAATATGTGGACATTAATATTTTACTCAGTAGTTGTTTTAACTTGACTTGTATCTTTTCTTTATTTACCTCCATCAATAATGCAGTTATTTATGTAATCACTAAACAAGCATTTGTTGAGGATTCTCTATCCATGAATAAATGCCATTCACTCTTCTGGTACTAGAGTACAAACACAACGAAGTCATAACCATCGCCATTAAGGAGCTCTTAAGTATGTACATTGAGTATGTGTACGGGCGTGCGTTGGACCATAGGGCGAGGTTGGCACAGAGAGGGAGTAGAAGATAATGGAAAAAATATATAGTAAGTGTTGAGCAAAATGTTAAGGAAATAGAATAGGGAAGTACATCAAGTCCCCATTCAAGTCTTCGGACTTGACTCTTGAATGGCAATACATGTTTATCACACACAAAAAAAGATGATGGTGGATAAGGAAACATGAAGGACATTTATGCTGGGTGACTATTTATTGGTATGTGCCACGACATTATGGCCTTGGGGATAAAAGTGTGAATAAGTCACAAAAATGTCTGCTGTTGTCAGTTTAAATTCTATCATCAACGGAAAGAAACAACTTGCCCAAAGAAAGGGCCGTTCCTGCCTAGGACAGCTTTTGCATGAGCAATCAGTCACCAGTTCTGGTTGACACACAGAACATCAATTCCCGAAATGGGCTGCCTGTAGAAAGACCATACCAGAGTTTCTATTTACAATTTATAATTTAGTTTAGTACGTAATTATCTGTACATTGGGAGTGCGGGCTCACATTTGACTAATCCGAATATTCCATCAAAAATCTTTGGGGACCCCTGCTCTAGAGTTCTCTGCACTCCTCAAAAGAAAAATGATTTGAAATTCACTGCATTGAAAGCCACATAACAACCTCTAAAACACCAGCAACACAGGAATGGTCCATAATAGAAGGGGTAGCTGGGGAAATTACTTTTCTTAAGGCTTTCGGTTCTCAACCTTCCTAATGCCACGACCTTTTAACACAGTTCCTCATGTTGTGGTGACCCCCAATTTCATTGTTACAAATTGAACATAATTAAAGCATAGTGATTAATCACAAAAACAATATGTAATTATAGATGTGTTTTCCGATGGTCTTAGGCGACCCCTGTGAAAGGGTCGTTGGACCTCCAAAGGGGTCGCGACCCACAGGTTGAGAACCGCTGTGTAAACAATGCCAGAGGAGCTACCTATACAGTTAATACAAATTGGAAAAAGAAAAAAAAAAGTTCTTGGACGCTCTTTGCTGGTTTGGACCTCCACTGAGCACAGCTCTGCTTTTCCTGCCTGTGTGTTCAGACACCGACCGCAGTCCCGGTTGTGTTGCTCGGTGCGTCATCCCCAGGATCCGCAGGTACCGGGTCTGGGCGGAGCTGAACAACTTCTCGGCACCCGGCGAACTTGGCCCCGGATAAAGCGAGGATGTCTCGGGGGTGGTCGGAGACCGGCAAGGACTTCACCAAAGAGCTAGAGCGCCCCCAGGCGCCAAACCAAGACGGCGCGGGGCCAGCATCACGTGCCCCACGTGTGCGGGACTCGCGCCTGCGCGCTGCTGTCCCACTTTCTCCCCGGCTACCCAGCACACCCGCCTTCCCGCCGAGAGGTCACTTCCGGCGGACGCGGAGCGTCATCGAACGTAACTTCCGGCCGGTGGCGGTGTGGACGGTGTGGGTCGTGGCTGCGGGTTCTCCGGATCTCCCCTTCCCCTACGTTCCTCCCTCCCTCCCTCTCCCTCCCGCGGCGGCGGTCGGTCGCCGGTCGCTGACTCCCTGACCCAGCCCTAACCCTCTCCTGACCTCGGGGCTGCCGGATTGGCCTCCTTTGCCCGTTTCCCGGTGCCAGGGCGGGGGCCTTGCGGAGCCGGAGGCGCTGCGATCGAGAGAAAAGAACCAGACGACCCTCGGCTCCCCGTCCGGCTCGTTCGGTCCGCGCCGCCATGGCGATGAGGCAGACTCCGCTCACCTGCTCCGGCCACACGCGGCCCGTGGTGGACCTGGCCTTCAGCGGCATCACGCCGTACGGCTATTTCTTAATCAGCGCGTGCAAAGGTGAGCGGGGCCCCGGATCCGGGCTTCAGGAGGGCTGGGGCCGGGCCGGCCGGGAGCGGAGCCGGCACCCCGGTGTCCGTGGGGAGGTGGGGGCCGCCGCAGCGGTGCGGGGGGTCCCGCCGCTGGAGCCTAGAGCGGCTCTTCTCCAACGAAGGCTTCTCCTTTTACTTTCATTGCCATTTCTGGAGAAGTGGGGCTGTGAATACCTTTCAGAGGTTTGGGAAATGGAGAAAACGGGCCAGGCTCAGTCATACCTTATCTTACAGACTCGACCCTCCCATACCTCCTTGGATGTTCCCTTGTGCCATTAGCCCCATTTTGCAAACGGACACTGAGATTTAGCTTAGCAAGTTTATCCAGAATGAGACTCGGTTCTAGATTTTGATGCGGATCGGTATTCGCTTACCGAGTTAGGAATGCTTCCCAGAGAGCTCAGTTTTTAAGGTAATGAGTTACTTAGTTACCCTGCGTATATACAGCTGTTGAGTGCACGAGACGCAGCTTATTTTTGCACTATTGTTAATGATCGTATCGTTGTTTTCTATACCAACTGTAAACCTACCTTCGCCCCGCCCTGTAGTTCACTAGAAGCTAACTTACTTCTGGGCTTTCCTTAGTGACCTCAGTGGGAGAGAATGGGTAGAGAGCAGACGCAGTTTTCCACTTGGTTGTTGAACATGATCATTTTATGTTTGAATCTAAGGTTTAAAATAACCTAAACCTCTAAATCACACATCTTCTTAAATATTTTTTTAGACGGTAAACCTATGCTACGCCAGGGGGACACAGGAGACTGGATTGGAACTTTTTTGGGTCATAAGGGTGCCGTTTGGGGTGCCACATTGAATAAGGATGCCACCAAAGCAGCCACCGCAGCTGCGGATTTCACAGCGTAAGTATATCCAAAATGCCCAGTTTCGGAGGTCTCTGCGAGTTGTGTTCCGGAATAATCAAACTCCAACCTTGGTTATTCATGCAGTTCTCATTCCGCGCCATATAGACCACATGATGTTGGTTCTCACCAAAATTCCACCCTGGTCCTGTCTTTCTCTTTATGATTTTTCCTTAACACCCAGATTTCTTCATCTTTTTTTATTCTACAAGCAGGACTCCTGACTACAGAGCTTCTTGGCTTCTATCACTGCCTTAGTTCACATCCCTGCCACTACTCCCTTTCTCTCTGTTAATCTTCCATTGCCACGTGTCTTCCTAAGCACACATTTCATCATGTCACTTCTCTACCCAGTAATCTTCCTGTTTTTCTTCTGCGATTTTAATGGTTCATGACCTTGGATATACATTAGAATAACCCGAGGAACATTTAAAGTATTCAGATGCGTGTATCCAAGAAATTCTGTTTTGTTCTGGAGATGGAGTGCCCAGCATCTTTTTTGTTTTTCTTCCCTGAAGTTGTTCTAGGTGATTCTGATGTGCGGCCTCAGAACCACTGGCCTAAAGGTTAAATTTCAGTTGCTGGCACTTTAAAATCTGGCCTCATCCCAGTTCATCAGCATCATCTGGCACTGCACACCGTATGTGCTACAGTCTAGCTATATTATTTGTTGCCAGAATACACCTTACCTATCTTGATCTGTGGCTTTTGTATATGTAGTTAGAGTGGCTTGCAATGACCCACTTTACCCTCTGGGCATGTATCATATTTTACATAATGTTGGTATCTCTAGTTTCTAGCTATGTTTGTCACTTAGCAGATACTTAAATATTTAAATTAATGAAAGCAATGTCAACAGCTATTATGCCTGTAATAGATTTTATTAGACTTAAGAGTCTAGAGAGTAAAAGTGGTCCTGCTTTTTTTTCTTTTTTTCTTTTTTTAATTGATTTTAGAGAGAGGAAGGGAAGGAGAGAGAGAGAGGGAAAGAGAGAGAGAGAGAGAGAGATAGATATGAAAAACATCAATCGATTGATTGCCTTCCATAGGCTCCCTGATTGGGATCAAACCCAAAACCTGGGTGTGTGCCCTGACTGAGAATTGGGCCCGTGACCACCTCTTGGTGTACAAGGCGATGCTCCAGTCAACTGAGCCGCACTGGCCAGGGCTAAATCGTGGAACATAACATTGTCTTTGGAATGAATGTCATTGATTTTGTACCAGAGGTAGGAAATTGGGATTAAATAACTCTAGATTTCAGATATTGGCCAAGTAGATTTTTAAAATGTCATTTCTGAAACTAAGTCTTAGTCTGGTGGTGATAAGTTAATATTTAGTAAAATGGTATTTCAAACTATTTTAAATTAAACATAATTAAGTTTATAAATATAAGATTTTCAACACTACAGACATTAGCATTAAAAGAGACAAGCTTTTGAATTGCAGTTTTGGAAAGATACATTTTTGTTAACCTCAATTCTGTGTTATCTGGCCCTAACAATATTAATTACTTGAGCAAAATACTTAGTCACCTCTTGCTTGATGGTCTTCAGTATTTTGCTCTGATCTTTTAGAGACCTGTGCAAAAGCTTGTTAGGAAAGATGCCCATCTCTATAAAATCTGTGAAGATCTCAGCTTGTATATTTGGCCAAATTATAATGCCAATCCTCAGGAAAAGAAATAGAGAATTAGATAGATATTACTATTCATGTGATAATTACTCTGAAATGGAGGGAGAACAGGGCTTGAAAAATGGCACTTGAAATATTTAAGAGAGTCATGAAAGGAGTAGTCAGGATTTTATCTTACTGCCAGAGGAACAGTTTGTTTAGGTCTCAGAGCATTAATAACCAAAATCACACATCTGAAGATATGACTGTGGATAGGTATTTTGTTATTTTTGTGCTTTCTTAACATTTCAAGTTTGTGTCTGTATTTACAAGTGGTATTAAAAGCATGAATGCTGATACAAACTTGATTCTGTACTTAAAATTCTGGCTCCATCATTTAATAACTTGGGAACTTTATTTAACCTTTTCTCAGTTCATCATCTATAAAAATGAGAATAGTAATAATGCTTACCTCATAAGTTGATTGTGAATATTAAATGAGTTTATATGTCCCTAATATTTAGAGCATTGCCTAAAATCTAATAGCTATATATATAAGTGTTGCTTGTGTAAGGTAACAGTGATAGCTACCAACCCCACTAGACCAAAATCATATGTTATTTTGTAACTCACATGGGTAAAGCCATGAAACCTTTTGGTTTCATGCAGACAAGTTTGAGTAGATACAAATATCAAGAAGAAATACTGTTTTTCCCCTCAGTTACAGCTTTCAGGTGCCATGATACAGTGGAAAAGATGTAAGCTGAGTCATGTGCAGGCCGCACTTTGTGTTTCCAGTTTGATTATGGGATGCTTCTTAAACTTTGGTTTTTGTATCTGTAAAATGGGTGTAAGGCCAAAGTAGTTATGGGAGAATCACAGGGATCTATCTCTACTTGTATCCCTGAAGTCTAGTATAGTGTGCTAGTATAGTGGGTGCTCAATAAATGGTAGCTGAGTCTTACCCTCATTTGTTATGTGTCTGCCTGTGAGGTGTGGGAGTGTGTCCATTCATTGTCTATATTCTCCTCCTAGTGACTTGTCTGGGCTTTGCTATTATGGAACTTGATCCAGCTAAAGAATAGCTCCCTGAACTTACCTGATTAATCATAGTATAGACCATTTTTAGGAAGTTCTTTTCCCCTCCCCTCATTATTATGTTTCTCAGAAAATTCATTAATGTCATGTTTATCCAGAGGTAGATTTTGTTCTTGTTTCTTGTGGAGAAAATATATTCAGCAGGGCCAATCGTGGGTCATAGAATGTTATCTTGAGGTGATTTGGACAGTCAAGTCAGGTGATGAGTGCACTGTCCCTGAAACACTATCCTCTATATTTTTTTTTAATTCATAAAGCTAATGTTAGCATTACTTGTCATGATCGTTTTAGCACCACCTCTTTCCTCCCGTCAAGAGTCATCTGGACAGAGGGCCAAAAGCAGAGAAAATTCCTGTGCTCTGTTCCATAGTTTGTTTGAGTTAGACCTGGGGTTGGGCCCAGGAATCTATACTATAAGTAACCAAAGTGTATGATTACTTTTTCTTTCTTGTAGAAGTCAATAGAAAGATTTAATTTTTCTCTGAATAAGGTTCCCAATAAATCAGGTGGTATTATCTTCTTTTTGACTACTTGGTTAACATGTTAAGATAGGCAGTTTCCTCCCCCTCAAATAGTTTGTTTTGCTCGGGCTTTAAAGACCTTAAGTAGCCCCTCTTTTGAGACTTGTGGTAAGTCCATTCACAGAATATGAAAATATTGAACAGATGGTATTCATTATTATGTGCAAGAAACTAGGGATATAAAAAGTATCAGGACTTTAGGAAGATGATAAGTACTTCATGAGTTGTGCATAAAATCAGCTGATAAAAAAAGGATATTGGTGCTGATGCTTCATTGTCTTGATTTGTGTTCTGCAGCCAGCTAGTTAATACCGGTTTCTTGCCTGGAGATTGAAAAATATATTTAGTTTATTCCAGTTTCTTTTGAGGACTCTAAGTGCTTTTTACAACTTTTACTGTAAGTAATGGAAATATTCCAAAGTTAGTGCAAGTGATAAAAACATGCTCTGTCAGACTGTCATCCTCAATTTCAGTAGTTTATAAACGGGAGGAAAAAGGTACATTGCCTCACCCCCCCACCACCCCCCTTACTGATTTGCTCATGTCAGTTCTTTTCACAAGTGAGTGGACATGATTTTAAAAGAATCTTAAGATTTTAAGGAGGTTTTGAAGATTTTGAATATACTTAAAAATTAGTATTTCAAAGGCCTAGAGTTTTTTTGAGACTTGGCATCATGTGAATCACTAGGATAGAAATTTCAGATATGGTTGTGTTTTCACGTCTGGCACCTCTGTCATCACAACAGTCTGGAATCCTAATCTTTGTGAAATCTTATCCCTGATTTCTTTGTGATTAAAAGTAAACGTGCTAAAAATAGAAGCAAAGCAGAATTAAACACATAATCAGCATAAATCTGAGTTCTGTGAAAGAAAAGAAAGGAATGATTCTTGGAGATGAAATGAGCCCTGAGAATGAGTAGAACTTTGGGTAGCTGAGAACAATTTCAATAAAGACATAGGAAGAAAATACATGGCTTGTTTGAGAACTGGTTTATAATCTGGTATGACTAGATACCAGTAAATAATACAAAATGAAGTTGGGAAAAGTAGGTTTGGGCCAGATTTGAACTGGAAATCAGAGAGATTAGAGCGGGTTTCCTTTGCAAACAGAAATGACTACTTGAGAGTTTAGTACTACTCATAGTTGACTTTATTTCTCTCAGAATATATTTATTTAGCCACTCATGGCTCAATTATGTAATAGGCAAGATTTATATTATATCACTAGAGGCCCGGTGCACAGATTCGTGCACCAGTGGGGGTCCCTCGGCCTGGCCTGCAGGATCGGGCCAAAACCGGCTCTCCGACATCCCCTGAGGGGTCCTGGATTGCGAGAGGTCACAGGCCAGGATCAGGGCCGGGGAGGGACGCAAGAGGTTGGCCAGCTGCCAGCAGTAAGCTAACCTACCAGTGGGAGCGTCTGCCCCCTGGTGGTCAGTGCACATCATAGCGAGCGGTTGAGCTGCTTTAGCATATAATGCTTTGATTGGTTGAACGGATGACCAGACACTTAGCATATTAGGCTTTTATTATATAGAATTAGTAATAATTACTGTTAGATGGTCATTCGTGGTTTTTTTTAACCTTTGTACATACTGTTAATGCTTGTCTATAATACGCTGGTTTTTGTTCATAGTGTATTTCTGCTTGCTCTTTAAGACTATTGACTTCCACTGCTTAGATTTTCCAGACTTTCTGGTATAGTTAGTAGTGTGTTTTTTCTGTTTCTATAGCCACATATGTTTGTATTTTAATTATATTTGCTTAATGGATCTTTTTCTCCTCAGCTATAACTCTTCTAAGGCAAGAACTTTCTTTGGGATTTCTTTTTACCCTGTGCCCTAGCACTAAATCTAGAATGACATCCTATCTAATAAAAGAGAAACATGGTAATTAACCATACGTCCGCTGCCCTTCCCATTGGCTAATCAGGGCGATATGCAAATTAACTGCCAGCCAAGATGGCGGCCGGCAGCCAGGCAGCTTGAAGCGAACATGAGGCTTGCTTGCTTCAGTGACGGAGGGATCCACCGTTCCCCACCTGCCGCTGCCAGCCTCTGAGCTTGCAGTTTGAAATATTTTTACAAATATAGAAGCTAAACAAAATCCCAGAAACCTGCTTTCAGCCAGCTGGGATCTCAGAGCTGGAGTTGAAACAGTGTTTCGATTATAGAACCCAAACAAACCAGATACCTGCTTTCAGCAGCGGAAGCCTAAGAGCTGGAGCCAGAGCTAAAGCTGGCCCAGAATAAAAAGAAAGAAAAAGAAAAAAAGCGGTTGGGAGCTTCCATCACCCGCTAGCCTGAAAACAGCCCTCAGCCCCTCACCCAGACTGGCCAGGCACCCCAGTGGGAACCCCTACCCTGAAGGGTGTGTGACCAGCTACAAACAGCCATCATCCCCTCACCCAGGCTGGCCAGGCACCCCAGTGGGGACCCCCACCCTGATCCAGGACACCCTTCAGGGCAAACCAGCCGGCACCCACCCATGCACCAGGCCTCTATCCTATATAGTAAAAGGGTAATATGCCTCCCAGCATCGGGATCAGCGGAGCCGCAAGGCCTCCCGGCACTGGGATCAGCGTGACAGGCGCCAGCACCCAAACCCCCTGATCGCCCTGCGTCTCTGTGTGTGACGGGGCGGGGCCACAACCTCCCTATCCGCCCTGCTCTGTTCGTGACAGGGGAAGGCGCCCCACCCCCTGATCAGCCCTGCTCTGTGCCTGATAGGGGGGAGCTCCCCAACCTCTGATCGCCCTGCGGCTCTGTGTGTGACAGGGTGCAGTGCCCCAACCCCCTGATCGGCCCTGCTCTGTGTGTGACAGGGTGCGGCGCCCCAACCCCCTGATCGGCCTTGCCCTGAGTGTGACAGGCTGCGGTGCCCCAACCGCCCCCCATGGGCTCTGTGTGTGACGGGGTAGAGCCATAACCTCCCCATCGGTTCTGCCTTGAGTGTGACAGGGTGCGGCGCCCCAACCCCCTGATCCGCCCTGCTCTGTGTGTGACAGGGGGCGGTGCCCCAACTCCCCTATCGGCCCTACTCTGTGAGTGATGGGGGAGCTACTCAACCCCCTGATCGACCCTGCTCTCTGTGTGACAGGGTATGGAGCCCCAGCCCCCCTGATGGGCCCTGCTCTGTGAGTGACAGGGGTTAGCGCCCCAACCCCCTGATTGGCCCTACTCTGTGCGTGACGGGGTGGCGCCGCAACCTCCCCATCGACCCTGCCTTGAGTGTGACAGGGGGCGGTGCCCCAACCCCCCAATCAGCCCTGCTCTGAGCCCAACCAGGGGCTGCACCTAGGGATTGGGCCTGCCCTCTGCCACCCGGGAGCAGGCCTAAGCCAGCAGGTTATCTCCTGAGGGGTCCCAGACTGTGAGAGGGCACAGGCCGGGCTGAGGGACCCCCCCTTCCCCCCGAGTGCACAAATTTTTGTGCACCGGGCCTCTAGTAAAATATAAAACTGGATATATTTATTGGGTATTTATTGAGTAAATGAAGGAAAGATATCCCTTTTTTCTCTACTGTTTATTTTCCACTTTATTCCTGAAAATAAATGTCAGTTACATTAAAATGGAAACCTTTATTGAGCATAGCTGTTCACTTTTAAAAGTTCTCTTCCCGCCGAAACCGGTTTGGCTCAGTGGATAGAGCGTCGGCCTGCAGACTGAAAGGTCCCAGGTTCGATTCCGGTCAAGGGCATGTACCTGGGTTGCGGGCATATCCCCAGTAGGAGGTGTGCAGGAGGCAGCTGATCGATGTTTCTCTCTCATCGATGTTTCTAACTATCTCTCTCCCTTCCTCTCTGTAAAAAATCAATAAAATATATTTAAAAAAAAAAAAAAAAAGTTCTCTTCCCTAGCCCTAACCGGTTTGGCTCAGTGGATGGAGCGTCAGCCTGTGGACCAAGGGTCCCGGGTTCGATTCCGGTCAAGGGCATGTACCTTGGTTGCAGGCACATACCCATAACTATTATCTCCTGACATACACAGACATAATATATCTTTATAGACACAACCACATATGTTTTTGGTTGGGATGGGTCAGGGAAACATACAGTTGAGATTAATAATCCTGAGTGTTAGTATTACATAGAGCAAAGGCTGGTAATTTGGGAGGAAGTTAATTGGACTTGGATTTGAGAATTTAAGAGTCAACTTGGAGGAAGAGGTAGGGAAAATATTTTCTATTGTGTTGACTTAAAATTTTACATAACTTGTATCAGGGTCGTTTATTCTTCGGTACATTTTAAAAGGATTTCTTATTGTCAATTTTTGTTTTGCATATACATGAGAGTAGAGAATAGAGGAAAAATTGGAAAGTTGAAACTAAAAATTGGTTAAAATGTTTTGCAGTCTTGCTAAAATATGGCTATAGGCTAAAATAAAAGTAAGAATGTGTTGGTTCATGGATCTCATTTACTTAAATTCATAGATATTTTTTACTGTCAGAATTAGATTGGTTATATGGCTTTTACAGAGAAATTTCTTTTCCCTTAGACTCATTTAAATATGTTATCAAATGAACTATAGCAATGGTGGAATAGTAGAAATAATGGAGATTTATAGTGTATTTATGTAACATTTCAAATATCTAAATTATTTGGCAATTAATTATTATATTTATTTTTAATTTTGCTTTCCATTTTTAGCAAAGTGTGGGATGCTGTCTCAGGAGATGAATTGATGACCCTGGCTCATAAACACATTGTCAAGTCTGTGGATTTTACACAGGTATTAGAAAATGAAGTTTTTTTAAGGAGTTAAATTTCTATTTATATATTTGGTTTTGGGGGGGAGTATTTTGTGTATATCGGCATATATTTTATTTGATTGTAAGTTAAGCTATACAAATTCTTTTTTTATGATATGAGGCTTTTAAAATTCCCTGACACTCTTTTATCAATCCTGTATCAATAGCAGCAGACATCTGAAATACCCAAGTAATGTTTCCCAATTACTTGCAGAAGGGAAAGGATAAATTTGAGATCATCGAAGAACTGCTACTCAGGAGGATGGGGGGAGCAGGATCAGGGCAGATTAGGCAAATTTATGTGATAGGTGGTGTAACACGTTTGGACTATGAAGTTTAAAGGACTTTGGCATTATGAAAAAGATAAGTGCTCTACAGTATCTTCTCAGAAGTATTTGGCCTGTGTTGCATCTCTTTTTGACATCTGTGAGTTTTGTTTGGATTTTATTTGGTGTTGAAAAAGTTTCAGAGAGATACAACCATTAAAAAGGTTAATCTAGTAACATATACTTGTTTGTGTTTCCAGGATAGTAATTACTTGTTAACCGCGGGACAAGATAAACTCTTACGCATATATGACTTGAACAAACCTGAAGCAGGTAAGCATAATTTATATGTGTTTATGGTTTTATTTCCTTTTAATTTAAATGACTTTTCCTGAGTAATTCATGTTCATGTTCAGTACTCAGATGTGGGAAAAAATGAAAACAATCCATTATCCATTAATCACTGTTAATATCTTTAGTTTTTGGTTCATAGTCTTCCAGTCCTTTTTTCTGTACAGCTATATTTTTTAATATTGACTTACTGTGTAATGCATACTCAACTGTAAACCTACTTTTGCCCTACCCTGTATTCTTGGGAATACTGCATTTTTTTTTATTAGCCTTTTCTCTTCCAGCCTCTACATTCCTTAACCCTCCCCCCGTATTTTTTTTTTTTTTTCCTGTTACTGCTGACTGGCTTGGATGAGGAGTCCATGATTAGTGATAGTACCAGAATATGTTTAGGTTGTCTTGTTCCTTGGTCCATATTCTTATTAAATTGTGCCACATTAGTTATTTTTTTATGCAGGGCTAGTAGCTCGCTGCAGCTTGCCTCCGCTGACCACCCCGCCCTCCTGCTGATGGGTCACTAATTTGCATATTACCCTATTATAAGTATAGATAACACTTTTGAAAGCAGAAAAATAGCCTGGAGGGTGTGTTGTATTTACTTTTGCTGCAAGAATCATAGTTCTTCGATTCCTTGTCATGCAGAAAAATTTTTTGTTCCAATATAGAAAAATTAATTGGATTCTATGTCGACGGCAAGTTTGAATTGTGCTGGGCTTTATAAAGTTGCAGTCTAATTTAAAATACATTTTTTTCTTTCCTTTTTACATATTGAATTGTTCCAATGCTGAGTTTTAGAGATTAAATGTTAACAAATGTATTTTAAATTGTTTCACCTTAAGAACCTAAGGAAATCAGTGGTCATACCTCTGGAATTAAAAAGGCTCTATGGTGCAGTGAGGATAAACAAATTCTTTCAGCTGATGATAAAACTGTTCGGTAAGTAATTTTTCTTGAATAATTTTAAATTTGAAAAGTATTTGACCTTTCCCTGGCTGGGTAGCTCAGTAGAGTGTCGTCTTGATATGCCAATGTTTTGGGTTTGATCCCTGGTTAGGGCACATACAAGAATCAACCAATGAATGCATAGCTAAGTGGAACAACAAATCAGTGTTGTTTCCCTCCCTCCATCCCGTTCTCTAAAATCCATAAATAAAAATTTTAAAAAAGGAGAAAAATAGTTGACCATAGAACTTAATATTTAAAATATTTTTTATAACTATTATGTAGGAAGAATTATCTCTGAACATTAAAACTTCCACAGCGTATAGGTCTCATTCTTCTGGAGCTCTCCATTTACTATTATAAACAGCAGAATTCACAAGACACTTAATTAAAACTACACATTTATAGGCAGGTTCTTTTAACCTGGGTCAGAGACAGGCTGGCTATACGGGGTCTGTGAAACCCCTGAAATTCTATACACAATTTTGTGCTGACACCTGATGTAGTTTTCTGTGGAAAGTAAGAGCCATCATTAAAGTCACAAAAATGTAAGAACCATTATTTAGAGCACCACTGAAGTTAATTAGATTGGGACCTATGTATCTTAACTGCATGGTTTTGCTAAATTGTTTGGGAAATGTGTTTACATATGAAAGTTGGCTTTACCAACAGACTGCCAAATAATTTGATCTAGTATTGGAACCAAAACTTCTCTGTGTAGCATCTATAGTTTATGAGTTGGGATGGAGATTGTTTCACAGTTGTGATTATTGGTTAATCTTCAGGTGTAATTAGGATTTAAACTTTTTTCTTAAATAAGTAAATCATATTTTCCTTTCTTTCTTGCAGCCTTTGGGATCACGCCACTATGACAGAAGTGAAATCTCTAAGTTTTAATATGTCTGTTAGCAGTATGGAATATATTCCTGAGGGAGAGATCTTGGTAATAACTTATGGACGATCTATTGCTTTTCATAGTGCAGTAAGGTATGTCCAAGAAATACCTTCATTTTCTTTTTGCTAACAAACGACAACCTAGAGTACTTCGATATTAGAAGGTATATATGAAAAGGTTAACTTATTAAAAGGCAAATTTTGGCCTATACTATAAACAGTGATTGCAACCCTTTTCCTCTTGTGGCACACATAATCTAATAACTAAAATTCTGTGGCACACCAAAAATATGTATTTTTACCAATCAGACAAAAAAGAAGGTATACTTTTGATTCATTTACACTGGACAGCTATTGTGTTGGCTGCTGTCTTTTTTTTCTTTTTTCTTTATTTGTTTGTTTGTTTTGTTTTTTCTTAACAATCTAAGGCAGTGGTTCTCATCCTCCGGAATGAGGTCCAGAAATCAGGATTTTAAAAAGATTTCCAGGTGATTATAATGTGCAACCAAGGTTGAGAACCACTGATCTAAGGGAAAAGAGGTCAGTGACCTTGGCTAAATAGTCAGGTACTGTATGTTTTTACAGTTCTGTGGCACAGAAAGTTGAAAACTGCTGCTATATAATATGGAGGGAAATGTTTCTATACCATTAATAATGTATTTTTAAAGAATATGGTATACTTTAATCAAAGGAGTTAGTCAAATTAAAGGATAACTGGGCTGGTGCTATACTTAATGTTGTTCATTATTATATAAAACCACTATGATCTTGATTCTCCTATTTTTCACTTTAAAATTTTGGAAAAATAGTGATTCCCCCCTGCCCCCCCATTTCCAAGTATATGTAGATCTAATGATTCTTTTTAACAGACTTAATTGTTGTGACTGTAAACATAGTAAATGTTCTTGTTGAAAATTTGGAAAATATAATTTTAAAAAATTTTACCCATAGATTCTAGAATGTTAATGGTAGCTGCATTTTTATATATGTATATTTGTGGGGTCCTTTTCTTCCACCCCCCCCCCACCTCCCACTTTGCTGGAACCCTAATGAATGTGATGTTTATTTTAAAATATTCTTAGCCATTAGAAATTCTTGGAAAACCTTTTTACTAGGTATATTGCATTATAGGTTGTACTAAATTTTGTGTCATTTTCCGTACTTGCAACTGCAGTGACTATTATGGTGCATCTGAGAGTTTCCTTACAATAGAATTCTATAAGTAGAGTACAAAGGGTAAGAATTTAAAGTTTTTAGTATACATGTTATTTAATTGATTTCCATAAAGATTATACTACATTATACTCTGATCAGCAGTCCTAAACTTTGTCAAAAGGACCACTTGCAAAGCTAAGCTTCACTGAATGACAGAAGGAAAGAGAAGGTAGTGAAAATGGAAGAGAGCAATTAAGAATAGAAAGGAGCCGAAACCGGTTTGGCTCAGTGGATAGAGCGTCGGCCTGCGGACTGAAAGGTCCCAGGTTCGATTCCAGTCAAGGGCATGTACCTGGGTTGCGGGCACATCCCCAGTGGGAGATGTGCAGGAGGCAGCTGATCGATGTTTCTCTCTCATCGATGTTTCTGACTGTCTATCTCTCTCCCTTCCTCTCTGTAAAAAATCAATAAAATATATTAAAAAAAAAAAAAAAAAAAGAATAGAAAGGAGTTCAGTAACACAGTGAATTGATAAAAATAGAGTGCTATTGCCCAGAGCCATTAAATTGCACAACTGTGTTAATTAGTCACTTCTGGATTTGGGCTAAATGTAGTCCTGCTATAGACTATTGCCCACTTGCATGTTGGTGGCAGAGGTTTTGCTGGCCTATTGAATATTCTAACATTTGAACCAGAAAGTTCTATTCAGTGATACCATCTACATCGTGACTACCTTTACTTTTCATGCTTTGAAGTGTCATTGTGGAATATGGTAGCATTTAGGAGCTGGAATGCACTAATGTTTTCTATTGGAGGCCTTTCAGGAATTTTAAGGTTGGACTGGAAAAGAGCCAATGTTGAAACTCATTTATATTCAGGGAAAGCTGTTTTATGCATTGATTTTTATTATATAGCTATAGCCTCAAATTTAGTTATTCTTTTATTGCCTGATAATAAAAACTGAGCCAATTTTAGCAGTTTTATATTTTACTAGGGGCCCAGTGCACGAATTTGTGCACCTTGAAAGGAACTGTGGGCCGCAAGGCTGCGGTAGGCACAGGGGCAGGTCTCGGCCCATCCTCTGCGCCCCTGCCCAGCCCCTCCCATTGTGCCCCCAGTCCACTTTCTGCCGGCAACCCCACTCCTGCCACTGCTGCTCCCATGTGCAGACAGCGCCAGCCCTGCTCGCACCACTGACGGCACAGAACAATTGGGGCCGGCGCCAGTAGCGGTGAGAGTGGAGCCGGTGCCATCAGCGGCTGTGAGCTACGGTTGCTACCCCGATCACCCCTCAGGAGCAGGGGGAGGTAGAGAGCCCTCAGGGGCAATCGGGGCTGGCAGCCACACCTGCTGATGGTGCCAAGCAATTGGGACCAGCGCCGGGCAGCGGGTGCGAGCGCCTGGTGGGACCACAGCGTGTGGGAGCAAAGAATTTTCAGTAACCACCAGAGGCTCGCCCTGATGACAGCGACCAGCACCCTGCCTTGGTCTGGCACCCCCACTCACCTGTTCCACCATCCCACCATGGTCTACGCCCGCCATGTTCCGCACATGCCCCCTGGTGGTCAGCGCACGTCATAGCAACCGGTTCAGTTGTTCCACTGTTTAGTCTATTTGCATATTGGCTTTTATTATATAGGATGATGGGATTGTAGGTTTATCCTGTTACTGAAGCTTTATAAATTCTCAGCAGTTAAGAATACATAATATATACATAACCCATTAATGTAATTACCTACTGTAAAAAACTTTCTGTTACAAAGATAATGTATGTTTGTCATGGGAAAATAAAAAAATACAGAATTAATTTTTTTCAAAGCAAAAAATTCCAGTACATTAGACATACTGTTTTAATTAGCCAGCACACATTTCCAGGAATGCATACAATGTGGATATTCCTTTACTGAAATGTCTTTGTATTCTGGGATGAACTCCACTTGGGCATAGTAGCCTTCTGAACTTTTTGCTAATATTATTTAGAGATTTTTTTGTTTGTTTTTAACATCACTGTATTTGACTAAATGAATATTTACTTGTTCCTTGGGTTTCAGAATTTAGGGCCAGTTAAATGTAACTAATTATTTCCTTGTATGATTTATGCAATACTCAAAGTTTATAAGTCTTTATTATTTCAATTTCCCCCCAGTTTGGAGCTAATTAAATCCTTTGAAACTCCTGCAACCATCAATTCTGCATCTCTTCATCCTGAAAAAGAATTTCTTGTTGCAGGTGGTGAAGACTTTAAACTTTATAAGTATGATTATAATAGTGGCGAAGAATTAGGTGAGTTGTCCTCTTTTTATTCCCATAAAAAGATGTAGTTACCTTTATCAAATTTTAGGTTTCATTGATGAAAAACACAGCAAATATTTTCAGCTAACTAAAGCTGGTGGCTTTCAAGTGAAAAAGTAAAGGATTGTTAATTCATTGTGGGTACAAGTGCTTGTAGAACTATAAACAAAGTATGCTGAACTCTATCTTTTCCTTTTAAGTTCACCATTCTCTGACATTGTATACAATAGTGCAGTATATTTATTGAAAGGGGGCAATCTTATGTCAAAGTTATATTAAACAGATGCAAGGAGAGTTCTTCCTGAGGTATAGTGTATGTATGTGGCTCCATCTACCTAGCTCTGCCTCTCTTTACCAACATAGGAATCCCTAAGGCTCTATAGTGAATAGTGGGGGCGGGGGGAGGGGGAGACAACTATAGCTCATTATTGGGAAATCTTAGGAATCTGAATTGGAAGGGGGGGTACTTTGGTATTTATTTATTTTTGGAGTCTTTACTTTGCTTCCATTTTCATAATACTCCTTAATAAAGAAAAGGGAAAGACATGTAGGATTAGTTTGAAGTTAATGCTCATCCTAACTTTACATTTATCTGACGGACTAGGTATTTTATAGTATGGTTCTCAAAATCTACTTTAGCCATCCCAAATAGTTTTAGTTTTTATACTTTTTTTTTTGTCTGTAAGTTGCCACTTTGTTTCTAGCTATCTTGCTTTACCACCCAGTGAACTAAGCTTGGTTGTATGATACACAAAGAACAAAAGACAATTTTATGTTTTGTTTCTTTGGGAAAGCTGATAAATTTGGGTTGGATAAGTGGAACCTTGGCAGATGGACCATATAGAATCTAGTTTAATTACTTAGGGTTCACCCTATATTACTTGAATATAAGTGACTTTTAAGTAAGAGTTTCTTTTTTATTTTTGTCAATTTTCAAAGTTTTAGAATGTTTTGACCACATGTATTATTCCCTTTCAAAAAAGAAAAATTATTTGCCTGATATTTGAGATCATCTATATTATAAAAGGCCAGTGGCCGTAACTCCGTAATGAACAAATGACCGGTCACCAGGAGGTGCATTGATGGGTCTCGCGGCGTGACTGGTCTGGGGTCCTGCGCAGTTTCGCGCACTGGGCCTCTAGTAGTGAATAATAAACAGATCTTGGGCCCAGCCATTCTCATTCCAAACCTCTTATTCTTTTCATTCTCATGATAAAATTTTTACTCTTGATAAATCCTCTCATGATATTCTCTGATAGGACAGAGATGGGGGAAGATGGTGCTTGAAAGTCCTTGAGCTAAGTGGATATGGAGACCGTCGGAACATTGGTCTAGCAAAGAGCTTTGAAAACTAATAAGGTGATGAGGCATTGGAAAGTAAATGAGAAAAGTTCATAAGTAAGGATATGACTTAAACAGATCACCACCACTACTAATATGTACATTTTCTCATTAAATTTTATACATTAAAATATGTAAGGATCAGTATTGATCCGGTATTTCAGTGTTCTGTGACAGAAGGACTAGTGGACTCTACATAGTCTGGTAGGAAATTAAGACAAAGTGTGAGTGTATCAAAGAGCTCCATCTAGTGGCTCTCTGTAGTCATAATTAAGAATTGGTTCTCTGGTAAAGAGGCAGTGAGTTTAGGATATGGGATTGAATTGATAGACTTTAGATTTACTTTCTGTAAAATTTAGGGAGGTTTTCATTTACTCCCTTTCTTCATCTCTATTGGGACACAAAGCCTCATTTTTATTTTTATTTTAGAGGGAGAGACCATCTGCAACTAGAATGTGTGCTAGAACTGGAAAGGGATAATCTTACGGATAAATGGTAGACATGATATACCATTTGGTAATGAGAATCATTTTTAATTAAGTATAGTTCCTTGTATTTCTTCTTAGGAATTTCATATCTTCCCAGTAATTTAGACAGTATTTTCTAAAGTATCAATACCTAACCTATATTTATTAAATTATCTAATAGCCCTTCTCCTCTTTCAGAATCCTACAAGGGACACTTTGGTCCTATTCACTGCGTGAGATTTAGTCCTGATGGAGAACTCTATGCCAGTGGTTCTGAAGATGGAACTTTGAGACTATGGCAAACTGTAGTAGGAAAAACATATGGCCTTTGGAAATGTGTGCTTCCTGGTAAGAACTTGTATTCAGTGCTATCACATTAAACTTTATGATTTTGTGTCATTTTTAATCATTTTATTACAATGTTTCTGTGTTTTAGAGATTTTAAAGTATATAACATGGTTTAAGCAAAGAGAAGCCTATGATTATAAATTGGCTACTGTGTTCTCTTGTTTGTTTAAATTTTTTTGTTGTATAATCTATTCTATTTCTGAATTTGTACACTGGGTAATTTGGTGAATGGAATCGACCTCATTTAAAATTTGTTAGAGAACAATATAAGAAGTTTGTACGTAAATATATTTAATCTCTGAGTGGCATTACTCCCTGTTCCTTACTAATAAAGTAGACATGTTTTTTAATCAAAATACTTAATTTTTGGTCCCAACATAATTTTTGAGGGAAGACATACTATTATAATTACTAAGGAATTTGTTGTTCCTATTATGTTTTGTATCTCATTGTTTGGAATAGCCTTGGCTTACTCTTCCTGCATATTAGATACTTTCTATTACTGGTAATATTGTAATTCACATCATCATCATTGCTTTTCTTTTATAGAAGAAGATAGTGGTGAGCTGGCAAAGCCAAAGATCAGTTTTCCAGAGACAACGGAAGAGGAGCTAGGTAAATACTAATGAATTAACTTGAAGTGTTTATGTGAGTTTGACTTAGGGACAAAAGGAAATCTATGAAATATGAACATATTGAAATATGTATCTAGTATACACATTTATAAAAAAAATATTTAAATACATACTAGTACATCCCTAGTAGGCACAGGGATGTACTATGGAGACACTAATGTGGTTACTTTTATTGAACTTAAAAGTCGAACTCAGGAGGCAGATGCTAAGATAAATAAGTAAATTGTTACAGTTGTAATTGTATTTAACATTGATTAAGTGCTTATTAAATACTAAGTGTTCTTTACCAAATCTAGAATTGCAAATTGTATATGCCCTTATTGTATCATATTCTGTGGAGTTCAAATAAATAAAGGAGTTAGATCTTTCAGAGATATGACACACTCATTGACAATTTAGCTGAGGAGAGGGGCTCCTTAGAGGTAAAGTTATGGAATAAAAGAGTTAAGGGGTAAAACACATGAATTCTTCCTCATCGCTTTATCAGTGGCATGAGTTTAGTCATTAATGGCATATGCACTTACTTTCTTTTGCTTCCCTTCACCAGAACACTAAAAGAAACTTTGTAACTCCTTCATTGCACAAAAATGTAGATTTGCTTCTTTTCTTTATAAAGTTAACTAATGTGATTGTTTTGTTTTGTAATTGTAGAAGAAATTGCTTCAGAGAATTCAGATTCCATCTATAGTTCAACTCCTGAAGTGAAGGCCTGAGTATCATGCATATGCCTCAAACAGTATACAACTACAGACTAAGACAAGCAGAGAAAAGCATCAGCCTTCCAGAGTTGGTCTCTACGTCAGACAAACATGGAGCAGTAAATTATGAGGAATATGAATTAGCTCCAGTGTGGAACTAACAAACTTGGTGTCACCTGTAAGTGAACATGCAAGAGTATCAGGTGAAGGCAGGTGACGTTATGCTCTTGTAATTCGATGGCCTGTTGTCTTTTCAATGAATATGTACAAGCCAACGTCCAATTTCTCTTATTACAGTTAGATTTATTGTAGCTGTTTATGTTATTACGGAGAAGAAATATATATTGGCCTATTTTTCTGACTTTTCCCTTAAAGCAGAAAGCCTTCTCTTTTTTGTCTTTCATTGTAAAGAAGAGGGGGGAATTCATGATAAAGTAACTGGCTTGATTTCTCATTCATTGTACACTGCTTCTGAACATCTAATTGTTTTTAGTTGTCTAAATAAAATGCCTCTAAAACAAAACAATGTTTGTTTCTTGGGGAAAATTGATAGATTTGAACTTTGTAAAAGGAAATTACCTACATCACAACTGTATCAAAATAATCTGATTAAAGAATCTGTAGTAAACATTGTTTCCCTATTTTGAGATTCAATTACTTTACTGAATTTTTGAAATTTGCTCATGTTGCGCTTACCACCTTCTTGGAAACGCTTGACCTGCCTTAAAAACAAACTAATTTTCAGGATAATAACTTATTTAAAGGATTCATGGTCATTATGAGAAAAACAATTAAGAATTAGCAGAAATATAGCAAAAAGACACTCAAAATTCCACCATCCTGAAAATCTATTGAAATTCAGTGAACATTAATACACAATAGTGCATCCTTGTGTGCATATAGACCTAGATAGAAAAGGTTTTATAAAAATGGAATAATTGTAGACCTGCAATGCTTATTTTACTTTATTCTTTAGATTCAGATGGCATTCAAAAAGCCTTGTTACCAACCTTCCAAAAATGAATGGAATTTAGATTTGTGTTTATTTTTTTAAACAGGGAGGGGATATTAATCTCGTGCTTTGGAAATACTTTCGAACAATGAATAACATTTCTGCCAAATTGCTTTTTCTCTCCAACCAAAGAATGTAAGTTATTGACTGGTGGTGACTGGAAGAAAGCACTGTGAGTTATGACCATCTTAGAAGGCCAAGAGAGGTTTGCCATAGGGAAAGCCAACTTACATTGCTGGTCCTCTGCTTTATAGAAGCGGTATTATCAGTGTCACAGGTTGCCAGACTCTAGTCATAGATACTTACTGTATGCTACGGAAGTTGAGATCTGTATGCACTAGGTTAGACTCATGAAGCACCTTGGTATTTATGATCCAAGGGAATATCTTCTACTTAGATTTTTTAAAACTCTAAAGACCCTATACAGGTACATGCTGACACCACCACTGGGTGGCATATAGCTTGAAATCTTAAGTTTTATTTTGTAAGTTGAGTTCCAGGCCATGAAGCGCTGTCCTGATAGGCCTTATTCTTCTGTGACTAGAATGTTCACATTGGTCAGATCTCTGATGTGTGGGATCAGCTGTCAAGTTCGTGCGCTTTTATCACAGTTTAAGGTACCAGTTTCCCCATTAAGTCATTTTATGTTTCATTTTGCCAAGTAATAGAGTTGCTTATAATTAATACCTATTTTTGTTTTAACAACAGAGGGTATGTTTGTAGGAACTTTACTAGTTTAACTCATAAGGTTAGCCTTGGTTTTCTTTATAGCCTTGTGTATACTGAGTAAGTTAAGGAGGTTGGAAATCTGAAAATAGTTGTACTGGGCTAAAATTGAGGTGCTGGCAGGGTTGCATTCCTCTGGACTCGAGGGGAGAATCTGTTTTCTTCCCTTTTCCAGCTTCTAGAGGCCACCAGCATTCCTGGGCTGATGGTCCTTCCCTCTGTCTTCAAAGCCAGCAGCATAGCATCTTCAAATCTGATCTTCTGCTACCCTTTTTCACTTAAAAGTGTTTTTTATTACATTGGACCCACCTGGAGAATACCTGAGTTCAAGATATAATTTAATCACATCTGCAAAGTCCGTCTTGCCATGTAAGTTAACATTCACAGATTAGGACATGGATATCTTTGGGGGCCCATTAGCCTGCATACCACACTTAGTAATGGGTCCTACAGTAGAATTTATTTTAGCAAAAAGTTCAAGTGTGTATAATTGTACAGTGGGGCCTTGACCTACGAGTTTAATTCGTTCTGTGATGGAGCTCGTTAACTCAAATTACTCTGTCAACTCAAAGCAAAAAGTTGGCTGAGAGATGGCTCTTATCTCAGAAAAACTTGTTAGTCGGGACACTCGTTAAGTCAAGACCCCACTGTACTTATAAAAGTCTCCAATGACCTTCATGTTTCTAATCCAGCGATTACTTTTCTGTCCTCATCTTACTAAAACCTCCAGCAGCATTCAGTAGTTATCTATTTACTTGTTTTTGAAATATTTTCTTTGACTGCTATGAAACCATACTCATGGTTCCTTACCCTTTCCGACTGCTCTGTTTGCTGTTTCCTTTTCTGCTTGATCTTAGGTCTGGGCTGTACCTTCTAGCTCTGCTTTCTCCAAAGGAAAATAAAAATCATGCATTATTATGGCATTTCGTATCTTTGGTATCTTCCAAATTTGTATACCCCACCTACCTTCCTGAGCACCAGAGTTTAATGGCACATTTAAATGTTCCACCTTAACCTTTCATAAGCATCCCAGACTTCCCTATTTAAAACATTTTCATTTTTCAACCAAACCTGTTTCCTTCTCAACTTGTTACCTATGCCAGTAACTGATGCTCATTAGTTCAAACTAAAAAGACAAAAAAGTGCTCAACTTCATTCTCTGTAATCCCCATCTAGTCCACATGGAAGTCCTGTGGCTCTTCCGAATCTGTACCTTGCCTCATCTTTGTTGCCACCAAGGCCAGACTACCTTTATTTCTCATTTGGACTTTTACCTTGCCTTCCTAACTGTACTTTTTTTTTTTTTAAATACATATTTTACTGAATTTTTACAGAGAGGAAGGGAGAGGGATAGAGTGTTAGAAACATCAATGAGAGAGACATCGATCAGCTGCCTCCTGCACACCACCTACTGGGGATGTGACTGCAACCAAGGTACATGCCCTTGACTGGAATTGAACCTGGAACCCTTCAGGCCCCAGCCCGACGCTCTATCCAGTGAGCCAAACTGGCTAGGGCCTAACTACTTTCTTACCCCTACTCCCCCACTCTGCCTGTATCCCATTCATGCTCTATGCAGTAGGAAAGGTGATTGCTTTAGAATTTGAAGAGGCCAGTTGACTGCCTTGTTTACATCCATAGTGGCTTCCCATTATACCGTATTTTTACTATGATCTGATTCTAGCCTTCTGCGATCTTTATTTTTGTCTCTTGCTTGCACTGCTTTAGCCAAATTTACTTTATTCCATCTCAAGGCCTTTTCACTTGGTGCGCTGTTTCTGCTATTTGGTCCACTCTTTCCTAAATATTTGTATGGCTAACCCTTTTGTGATCTAGGCCTCAAGTTCTGCAGCCCTTCTTTTGTCACTGTTATTTTGTCCCATTTTATTCATAGTTCTTAGCACTGTTTGAAGTTTGTCTTCACTAATACTACCTTTGCTTGGAAGGGGGGCTGGTATGTTGTAAATACTCAAAAGTTGTTAAAACAAGGCCCTAGATTAGCACCAGATCTTATAAGATCAGGACAATTATTTTCTAGTTATCTATACCCCATGTAGCAGACCCCCCTCTCTGAAGAGTGAGGCATGGGAGGAACCTGTTCAAAGCCCTTGCTTGTCCTGTGAATCCCTGTGCAGCCTCAGCCAACCTGAGGCCCAGTTAATTACCTAGAAGAAGTCCAACTTTATGCTCTACTCCAGGGGTCATCAAACTACGGCCCGCGGGCCACATGCAAATACAAATATTGTATTTGTTCCCATTTTGTTTTTTTACTTCAAAATAAGATATGTGCAGCATGCGTAGGAATTTGTTCATAGTTTTTTTAAAAACTATAGTCCGGCCCTCCAACGGTCTGAGGGACAGTGAACTGGCCCCCTGTTTAAAAAGTTTGAGGACCCCTGCTCTAGTCCCTTAATCACCACTTTCCTTCCCATTGCATTCTTGCTCTGGGGCTTCCTTTTTATATCCTAACTAGAGACCCTGTGCACAAAATTCGTGTGGGGGGCCTGTCTGCTCCACACCACAGTGACTGCCAAGCAGGCCGTGCTGGGAGCTGCCTCCTCCATGGAGGTGATGAGGCTAATTTGCATACTCACTCCTGATTGGCTGGTGGGCATCATGAAGGAACAGTCAATTTGCATCTTTCTCTTTTATTAGTGTAGACAAGTGGCCCGGTGCACAAAAATCTGTGCACTCGGGGAGGCATCCCTCAGCCCAGCCTGCCCCCTCTAGCAGTCTGGGAGCCCTCACAGGATGTCCTACTGGTGTCCCTGTGGGGAGTGGGCCTAAGCCGCAGTCTGGCCTCCCTCTGTGGAAGGCAACTGGCCGATCAGGTATATAGATACTTTCTGAAGGCAGCACAGACTCCTTCCTTATTTCTTTCCTCTGTGGTTGGAGAATAGGGGACTAAAAGGTGGAGACAGAACTGTGGCCGGGCCTGGGGCTCTTGTAGGCAGCAGAAAGAAGGAGAGGGCTGGAGAAAGTCTAGACACGGTTTTCTTCAATTGTCCTCTCTTCCTCTGGGCCCCTCGCTCTGTTCTTTCCTTGTCATGGTGGACGCTTGGGCCTCGGACTGACAGGAGCCCAGCGATGGTGGAGTTCAGCCCCCTCACTTCTCAGCTGAACATACAACCGCCTCACATTCCAAGTGGAGCTGTTTTCAAGTGGTTGAAGTGTTGGCAATTCATGCCTCCCGGCCTTTCCCCTCTCGGGTTTCCTCCTTGGGTCAGTTGCAAACTTCACTGAGACACCGAAGCAACTCTGTCCTGGACTTCTGTACTGGCCCCTGCACTCTTCCTTGAGGTCTCTGGGTCCACAGTCTGAGCTCAGGGAGGTCACCCGGAGCCCGTTCCCCCGGACAGGTGGGGCAGGGGGGCTAGCTTGAAGAGCTGGAGGAAGATGGCAGAGTAAGAGTTGGTATGAACTGGCGCCTGCTTAGCCAGACTTTCTAAGCTCCCCACTGGGCCCAGGCCAGGCCCCTTCCCCACACCAGGAGGATCCCAGCTAAGGTCCCCTCCCTGCACCCAGTGCTCTCCTCCCTGTTCTACCACTGGGGGAAGGGAGCAGCTCACCTGCTCTGGACCCTGCCAACCTGGCAGGCTGAGGCACAGGTGGTGCAGCCTAGGGTGCTGGTGGCTGCAAGCATTCTCTCCCTCCCTGAAGCGTGGGGCAGGGTTGCAGCAGCTCACAGCCACCCCTGGGCACCATGCATGGAGAAACCGCTCTCCACTGAGCCACCATCCACCTGAGACCTGTGGGGGTTGGGGTGGCCTCGGGCTCCCACTGGCCCCTCTGAAGCCAGTCTCGGCTTGGCTGGCTACCCCCGCCGCCCAAAGGCTGCACATGCCCCACAGGCCTCATTGCCCTCATGAATCGCTGTGGTCTGGCCGTCCCATCCCAGGAAGTGGCCATCCTGATCGCCATGGCTCACTCCCCAGTGCAGTTGGGCCTGCCCAGCAAGCATGTAGGCAGGAGCTGGGCCTCTGAGGGGAAGGAGGAGGCATGCCGGGCCAAGGCAGAAGTGGAGAACTTGGCGGTGTAAACACAGCCCACCCCCACGTTGTGCCGGCCCCTCGTGCTGCATTCCCAAACCCCTGGCTGCCCCTGCCCAGCACTGTGCTCTCGGGCCTGGGGTGGGGGTGAGGGACCTGGAGCAGCGGCCTGAAGGCAGCCCTCGCTGGCTTGGAATCACAGTGGTCAATCAGGGAGGGATGCGGGATGCAAAATTCCGCCTCTCTCTCTAAATCTCTCTCTTTGTCTCTCTCTCTCTCTCAGAGTGGGCCCCGTGTCTCCGGTGGATGGGCAAGGGCTCGGTTGAGGTGATGGGCACCGCTTGCCTTCGCCCCAGCCCCCGCGCATTGGGACGTGTTTCAGGTGGGCGGGCAAGGGCTCCGGCGAGGCAATGGGCACCGCTTGCCTTTGCCCCAGCCCCCACGCGCCCCCAGATGCATTGGGACATGTCTCCGGGTGGGCGGGCGAGGGCTCGATTGAGGCGATCTGCACCGCTTGCATTCATCTCAGCCCCCGCCCGCCCCTGGGTCGCATTGGGACATGTCTCTGGTGGGCGGTCGAGGGCTTGGGCAAGGCGATCTGCACCGCTTGCCTTCTCCCCAGCCCCTGCGCATTGGCACGTGTCTCCAGTGGGCAGGCGAGGGCTTGGTTGTGGCGATGGGCACCGCTCGACTTGGCCCCAGCCCCCCGCATTGGGACGTGTCTCCGGAGGGCAGGCCAGGGCTCGGGCAAGGTGATCCGAACTGCTTGCCTTGGCCCCAGCCCCCGCCCACACCCAGATCCACACGGGAGTGGGTCCCCTGTGTCCGGTGGGTGGGTGGGGGAGGGCTCCAGCGAGGCGATCAGTACCGCTTGCCTTAGCCCCCGGTAGCACAGGGAGGCTTGGATGGCGGCTTGCGCTGGCCTACCCTGCCTGCAGTATGCAAATTAGCCACCATCTTTGTTGGTAGTTAACTTGCATATCACCCTGATTAGCCAATGGGAAGCGTGTCAGAGGCATGGTTAATTACCACATTTGTCTATTATTAGATAGGATGTCCTATAGGTCATGGTAACCCCAAATCCTGCCTCATTTTTAGTAATTTACCTTATGAATCATTATTTTTCAGTTTTAGTGTCATCCAGAGGTATCTTCAAAGAAACCAGGTTGAGTGTGGTCCACCAATTCTCTTACATGTTTTTCCTGTCAGTAAATAAAGTTCAAAAATTCTAGTAAATGGCTACAAAACAGTATAGTAAAGACGTACCATAATTCATATTAACTTGTAGGTTGTATTTTTAATAGTTTAAGTTCAATGGAATATTAATTTAGCCTGCCTTTTCTTTGAGGCTAAGGTGGGGGGTGGGGAAAGGGATGTAATTTTTCAGAAAGCAGCAACAATAAAATGGGGAGTTGAAAATGTAGACCAAAGGAAACTATATCTTTAGTAGGTTCCTTATGTTTTTTAAAATATATTTTTATTGATTTCAGAGAAAGGGAGAGAGAGAGAGAAACATCAGTGATGAGAGAGAATCATTGATCAGCTGCCTCCTGCATGCCCCACACTGGGGATAGAGCCCTCAACCTGGGCATGTGCCCTGACGAGGAATAGAACTATGACCTGGTTCATAGGTCAACACTCAACCACTGAGCCACGCCAGCTGGGCGGTACCTTATGTTTTACCATATGCATTACATATTGTTCTCTTACACAAGGAGGATTCCTGAGGAAAAATTGCTGGAGCCAAGAACATTCTCTGGAGGCTTGGCTTTCTTATCTATAGAAAAGCACAATTTTCAGTGTGGACAAAATGTGAACTAGATAGACACAGTGTCACCTAGTCAGTGGTACTTTAAAACCAATAGAGTTCCTGAAGAAACAGATGCAGCATCTGACTAATTTACCTGTGGAAACAAGGTCAAAGTATGCAGCTGATAGCTACTGGGCAATATTTTATAGGTTGAATCACTTCACACAACTAATGAGAGAATGGAACTTGGTGTAGTGGAAAATAACTGATTTTAGTTTACAAGATTGCATATACAACGGTAGTCCCATCTATACTAATAAAAGGGTAATATGCTAATTAGACCGGACGTCCTTTCGGACAAAGCCACAGCTGCGGATGGTGGCTGCTGCTGCGAGGGTCAGGCCAAGGCTCCGGCAGCCACCGTGGCAGCAGCAGAGGCGTGATGAGGGCGTCGCCTTCCCTGATCTGCCAAGTTGCCTCTTGCAGAGGGAGGCCTGAGGCAGCAGCAGCGAGGGGGTGATAAGGGTGGTGCCATCCCCTGATCAGCCAGTCGCCTCCTGCAGAGGGAGGCCAGACTGTGGCTTAGGCCTACTCCCCACAGGGAGCGGGCTTAAGCCATCAGTAGGACATCCCCTGAGGGCTCCCAGACTGTGAGAGGGGGCAGGCCAGGCTGAGGGACTGCTCCCCCCACACACACACACACACCAGTGCACAAATTTTCGTGCACTGGGCCTCTAGTCCTATATAATAAAAGGGTAATATGCAAATTGACCCTAACAGTGGAATGGGCAGTCACTATGATGTGCACTGACCACCATGGGGCAGATGCTCAATGCAGGAGCTACCCCCTGGTGGTCAGCGCACTCCCACAGCCGGAGCTCTGCTCAACCACAACCTGGGCTGATGGCTGTGAACGCAGCGGTGGTGGCAGGAGCACCTACCTCCTTGGCAGCGCTAATGATGTCCAACTGATGGCTTAGGCTTTGGGAGCGGGCCTAAGCCGTCAGTCAGACATCCCCTGAGGGCTCCCGGGCTGCCAGAGGGCACAGGCTGGGCTGAGGAACCCCCTGTGAGTGCACAAATTTTCGTGCACCGAGCCTCCGGTAAGATTACAATGGAGCTGAAAAGCTCATCACCCAGTGACATCATTGCTGTCTTATCTGTTGTTGTACATGTATTACTCACTTTTGTGGTGATGCTTGTGTTAACCAATCTGCACAGCCAGTCATATAATTATAGTACAGACATTTATGTAGAATATATTATACTCTATAATAATAAACTATGTTACTGGTTTATGTATTCACTATACTATGCTTTTTATCATTATTTTCAAGTGTATGTCTACTTTAAAACAAATTTGCTGTAAAATAGTGTGCCATGTAACGCTGGCAGCAACCTCATCTTGTGTTTACCACATCTCTTGATGCATCATTTTCTCTTGTGTTAGGTTTAATCTTGTGTTTTATAAGTTTGGTGTAGCCTAAGTGCAATATTATAAAGTACACAGCAGTAAACAGGAATGTCCTAGGCCTTCACATTGCCACTCACCCAGAGCAATTTCCAATACTGCCAGCTGTATTCCTGGTAATGCCCTAGACAGAGGTACCCTTTTAACTTTTATACCATACTTTTCCTGTACCATTCTATGTTTAGATATGTTTAGTTGCACAAGTACCATTGTGTTACAATTGCCTGCAGTATAGAGTGCAGTAGCATGCTGCACAGGTCTGTAGCCGAGGAGCCATAGGCTGCACCATATAGCCTAGGAGTGTAGTGAGCTACCCCATCGAGGTTTGTGTAAGTGCACCCAGTGATGTTCACACAGTGATGAACTCACCTAACAATGCATTTCATACAACGTATCCCTATTGCTAAGTGGCACATGAATGTAATGGGAAACCTGATTTTAGAGGGGCTAAATGGTTTGTCTAATGAGTTCGGGTTCAGAGAGAGAGAGAGAGAGAGTGGGCTAGTAAGTGTGGTTTGAAGGGTTATATAGCCTGGGGTTGAATCATCCTCTAACACTTATCGTCTAAACTCTCTAAGACTCAACTTCTTTATAAAGGGAGATGATAGTTCTCACACACAGAATTTTTTTAGATGGAAATATCAAATAATTGATGTAAAGGGCTTACCTCATAAGAACATTAGTTAATATATATTTATTTGTTCAGTAATTCCCTAACTTTGGGATTTGGTGGACCAATAGGTTAGAAAAATGGAGGTAGGTATGATAGAATGTCTGCTTCTAATATTGGCACGTGAAGCTATTAAAGAAGAAAACAAATTGCCACCACAATCTTCATTTAAAATAGGACATTTTAAAATCCAAGTTGTAGTGAAGGCTGTAGTCTCAGAATGAAGAACTGTTCTTTAAATTGAATAAATTTAGCTTCATAACAGACTCAGTATAATTCTTATCTTTCTTAGTTCACTGTGAAGTAGGAATTAGATGGTCTATAAGTCTTCCTCCAGTTGTGATATAATTTAATTCTAATATTCATACTCCTCCCTAGTCCTTCCTGCTTCTATACTTTCCCCATCTACCTTAGAAATACTGGTTTACAGTCCAGTCTAAGTGGATCGACTAAGTGGAATGACTGCTCTGAGAAATCATAGAATTAGAGACCAGTCAAATGAAATTTGGCTGGATAAAACAATGGGTACCCGAAGAAAATAGCACAGTAATATGCAATCATTTATCTAACAAATATTCACAGCCTACTATGTGCCAGGTACTGTACTAGACGCGAGGCTTACGACAAATCAGCAAATAGTCAATGCCCTTGGAATTTTACTCCTATCTCCCAGGCCAGGTAGGTTCTTCAGGCTTCAAGATAAATATGATACATTCCTGGGGCTTTCATTTTAATTGAAGAAGGGGTGGGGATGGGAAGACAGACGCTTTATATGACAATTTAAAATTTTTATTAAAAACATCCACAAAAAGGAATGATATGCAAAGTCTTCATGGATAAAAAGAATAAAACAAAGACAGGTTAACAAAAGCCAGTTTGGGAATAGCAGCAGATGGGCAAGGAGAGTTTGCTCTCCTGTGCATCTAGGTTAATGATTCTTTATATTTAGCTCACATGAATATCATTTGAGGGAACTTGTTAAAAATACAGATTCCAGGGCCCTAGAGATTCAGATTCAGTAGGGCTGTTGTGGAGCCTAGAATTGACTAGAAAAAAACTCTTGGGGGATTCTAATGTGGTAGGGGTGCTCTATAGATCTTTCTTTTGAGAGGCCTTGCCTTAGGGGCTCTTCAGAAGTTTCTGAAGGCAATGCATTTAAAAGGGGAACTCACAAAGTGAACCTTGGCGACATTTCCCCATTAAAGAAACTCATTTTTATTTTTTTTGCATTCTATCACCACTATCTCTCAGAATGCTGCCAATTTAATACACTTTCAAACCCTAGAGATTAATTCTAGATTAGTACTGTATAACAGGTCAAATTTAGGGAAAAGTCCTTGAGAAATTCTTTTTAGACATATTGTTAACGTGCTTGCTGTAGGAGGCTGCCCCAATTCTGGTTTTCAGCTAAGTTGGGATTCTCACAGCTTTTTGTTTTAGTTTTAATAAATGTACACTGTACATGAATGTATAATGAATGGTTTGGAGTTTGGCTTAGAGTTGTATCTGCCCCTTAAATTGTATTCTTTTTGTGGTCTTTGGATCTCTTAAGGATGTCAACGCTTTCCCTTTGAAGACTACCAGGAGCACATCTCTAGTTGGATAAATTTGGGTTCGTTGACTTGATGCAACAAGGGAGAATGCTCACCATGGGGAATTGTGGGATGTCTCAGGAAGAGGATGTTAGAAATGACATGGGATTTGGCCTTGTGTTTGGTGATTTGGGGAAAGTTCAAGGATTTGGGCCATTGCGCTGGACTGGATTGCTGGCAGGAAGCAGTGATAATTCTATGACAAGGCAATTTAATTATTATCTAAAACACAAGAAGAATGGAATGAGGCTAAAACTGATGGGTAAAGAAGTGACAGTCACTTATATTAGCCAGGATAGGAGGAGGCTGTTAGGCCATGTTTGTGGTTTAGGCAATGCTCATGTTTTTTTGTGTGTTTTTTTAAAAAAAACACTTATTTTATTGATTTTTTTACAGAGAGGAAGGGAGAGAGATAGAGAGTTAGAAACATCGATGAGAGAGAAACATCGATCAACTGCCTCCTGCACACCTCCTACTGGGGATGTGCCCACAACCAAGGTACATGCCCTTGACTGGAATCAAACCTGGGACCCTTTAGTCCGCAGGCTGACAACTCTATCCACTGAGCCAAACCGGTTAGGGCAATGCTCATGTTTTTGTTTGTTTGTTTGTTTGTTTTTTGTTTTTTTTCTGTGTTCAGACATGATTATGAGTGGTCTTGTTTTTGTTGATTCATCATGGTCACAATGGCCTTGGCTGATGTTGGCATTCTGTGACATTGTCTATGTTTAACTGGAGAGCATGGTGATGTAGCTGTGCTAGGCCAGCTCCAGGCTTTTAGGGCCTGCTTTTTAATTTTATCTTTAAACTAAAAATAAAGGGGAAATGTTATATGTATAAATAGAATCTTGATACATCCAAAATATTCACAATAATTCTGTGTTGACAAGGCTGAGAGGCAGCTCAGTATAAGGGAAAAGGACTGGGATTACTTTTCCTATTTAATCCCCAAACTGCCCTGTGAACCTGACAATAACATTAGCAGCTTCCATTTGCTGAACACCTACTACAGGCTTTCCACATATACCACAACTTTACAGGCGAATACATTTGGATCCCCATTTCTCAGACAAGTAGACAACAACATTCCTAGAATCGCGTAGTTACTCAGTGGAATTGCTGGTACATTGGGGGTTCTATGCTCAGTTTCCACGACCTCAGGATGCCTCTCTATTCAGAAATCTGGTGTCTGTAGGGATAGCCGTGGAGACATAACACATTCTCGGCAGGGCTGTTCTAGACTCAAACGCTAGCATACATCTGGAAGCAGTAACCGGTTCATGGCAGACAAGCCATAACTAAGTTTTCTTCTAGGATTGTGAGTACAGATGAATCGACTAGTAGCCTATGTTGAGCGACTTCAGACCATTTGAAACTTCTGATCACAAAAGTCAGACTGAAAAAAAAAAATCTTAGCGTCACACATTCAGAGGTTAGCGGAGCTCCAAGAAGTTGTCAAGGTCATTTCTTACAGATGGAGAGCATGAAGATGCGCGCAGGGAGAGACCGGGTTCTCACTCCTGGGCCCCTTCCTTCCTGGCCACAGCGCTGCCTCCCGTCTTGGAATGCAATCTCACAGTTACTAGTAAAAGTTCCTACACGTGGGTACCCCCTGCAGCCGGCAACTTCAGGATTTCAAAACGGCTTTGCCAGCGTTCCCGCCGGGGGCTGGTGCTGGAGCCGCGCAGCTCGCGGAGAGGACCCTGGAGCGGGGCGGCGGGATTCCCAGCGGAGCCCCCGCCCGGGTCCTCCCCGCGCGGCCGAGGTGCCCGCTCCGCCCCGAGGGCGCAGGGCGGGGCGATCGCGGCGTAGTCGCTGGCGAACAGGAAGGAGGAAGGGCCGGGCGGAGGTGAGCCCGGGCGGAGCACCCGGCGACCGCTGCAGCGAACCGCACCATGTCGCCGCACAACCCGGGCACGGAACTCGGTAAGGGCCCCTCTCCGCCTCCCGCGCGTCCGCCTCCAGCGTCCGGCCGCCTCCTCCCGGCCACGGTGGGGCTCGCCGCCGCCCGGGCCCTGGGCCCACGCGGGTGCTCCCCGGGCCGGGAAGCCGGGGCGCCGGCCGCCCCCACCCCAGGCCGGGCCGGGGAGACCTCACCCTTGGGCGCGTCCCCGCCGGCCCAGACAGCCAAGCCGGCTTTTTCTGAGCGGAGGGGATGGGAAAGGATTCGATTCCCAGCCCCCAACTCGCTTACCTTCTAGCTCCTGGATTGCAAAGAGCAGGACCCGAACCCCGAACCAGCAAAACTTGTTGAAAACCGCCCTTGCGCACTTCGTAGAGAATCTCCGTGTGACCTTAACGCTCGATTTCCAGAGGGTTTTAACTCAGCTGCGTCCCAGCAGCGGCCTTGGCGGTGGAGAAGTGGTCAGGCCTCGGTTCTATATAACTTAGGGAGAATTGAGTCCGATCTTAGAGGTACGAAGATTTGTAAAAGTGCCCAATGAATGACTTCTCTATTTTAAAAACTGTCATGGCTATAGTTAAATACCACTGGCAAGAAAACTTAATTGTGATTTCCAGAAAGTGTGAACACTTTGTCATTCAAACATAGCATAGACCATGATCGGCCAAAGGTTAAGATGTCGGTGTAAGCTTTATAACTTGGCTATCTGCGTGGTGGATCTTTAATTTGGCTGTGTGGCTTTGGGCACATTCCTTAACCACTCAGTGCTTAAGTTTCTTAATCTGTAAAATGTTTATAATGGTACTTACCTCATAAACTGGTTTGGACATTAAATGAGAGGATGCAAAGTGTGATACATTGTGGCTACTTAGTAGGCGTTAATAAAAATATATGGAGAGTTCTGTTTTTAGCGGCCAATTTTGAGAGCATTAGCTGTAAATTATATGTAACATAGGGGTACTTTTATTTCTTTAAAAATATCTTTTCTAACTAAACAGTCTAGAAGTAGTCTAGAATTTTGGTTGAATGGTAAGAGCATCCTATATAATAAAAGGCTAATATGCAAATCAACTGAATGGCAGAACGACCAGTCCCTATGACGTGCACTGACCACCAGGGGGCAGATGCTCGATACAGGAGTTGCCCCCTGGTGGTCACTGTGCCACTTATGGCTGGCGAGCGCAGTGGCGGGGGCGGGAGCTAAGGACATCCTCCGAGGGCTCCTGGACTGTGAGAGGGCACAGGCCTGACTGAGGGGATGCCCCCCCACCCGCAGTGCAAGAATCTCGTGCACCGGGCCTCTAGTATTTTTGTAAAGACAGATGATTTCCTCACCAAATTGATTCCCTTTTAGTCACTGCCATTTGGGAGATTATGTTTTAAACTCTAGCTCTACCTCTGGAGTGTGAACTTTAGTAATAAAGGAATATTCCCTAGATTGGAAGATCCTGAAAGATGTGGGGTGAGGGATAGGGATGGGGTGCAGGTCTTACCTTGGTATCTTCAGGGATGTGACTCAGTGACTTTGTGCCCATAGAAGATGAACCTTTATTTTTCCTAAACTCAGAGGTTTAATTTTTGTTCTTTCAAGAAATACAGTTAAACTATTTTTACTTTCTTTTTTCAAATTGAGATATAATCTATATATATATATAAAAGGCTAAGTGACTGACCATATGTATGTCCAACTGTCTGACCGACTGACTGGCTGGTACATAATGACACGCTCTGGCAATTTAAAAATAAATGTTGACTCATGCATGCACAATACATATAAAGCTCTCGCTGGTGCCAATTGCATACATATAAAGCTGTGTTAAAACTGTGGAAATCGAGCATTAGATCACATGGGGATTCTCTACAAAGTATTATTAATTTTATAATACTACTAGGGGCCCGGTGCACGAAATTCGTGCACTGGGTGTGTGTGTGTGGGGGGGGAGTGTCCCTCAGCCCAGCCTGCCCCCTCTCACATACTGGGAGCCCTCAGGCGTTGACCCCCATCACCCTCTGATCACCTGATTGGCCCCTTGCCCAGGCCTGACGCCTCTGCCAGAGGTGTCAGGCTTGGACAGGGGACTCCCATCTCCCCCCGATCACTGGCTCTGGCCCCCGCCCAGGCCTGAGGCCTCTGGCCCAGGAATCATGCCTGGGCAGGGGACCCCCATCTCCCTCTGATCGCTTGCTCCACCCCCCGCCCAAGCCTGACGCCTCTGACCCAGGCTTCAGGCCTGGGCAAGGGGACCATCATATCCCCCCAATCCCCGGCTCCGCCCCCCACCCAGGCCTGATGCCTCGGCCAGAGGAGTTGACCCTCATCACCCTCCGATCACCAATAACCGGATCGGCCCCTTGATCAGGCCTGAGGCCTCCGGCAGAGGTGTCAGGCCTGGGCAGGGGACCCCCAGCTCCCCGCGGTTGCAGGCTCAATCCCTGCCCAGGCCTAACGCCTCTGGCTGAGGCGTCCGGCTCGGGCAGCGGGGACCCACAGCTGCAGCGGCCCCGCGATCATGGGCTCCGCTTTAGGCCCAGGCAAGGGACCCCTAGCTCCCGGGACTACCAGCTTCGACCGTGTCCAGCTCCCATCGCTGGCTCCACCCCTACTTCCTGCTATCACTGGCCAGGGCGGCAAAGGCGCCTGATTCTCCGATCATGGCTGGGGGGCAGGGCAAAGGCGGCCCCAGGGCCGCCTTTGCCCTGCCCCCCAGCTCTTAGCTCCCCGCTGGGTTTCCGATCACTGTCAGTGGCAGGGGGCTTCTTCCTGCTTTCCCTTTCGCCTCCCTGCATTGTGCCTACATATGCAAATTAACTGCCATCTTGTTGGCAGTTAACTGCCAATCTTAGTTGGCAGTTAATTTGCATATAGCCCTGATTAGCCAATGAAAAGGGTATCGCCGTACGCCAATTACCATTTTTCTCTTTTATTAGTGTTGATATTATATATACTATTTTGACGTAATTTTTTGCAGTAACGTAATTACCGTGCAGATTTTTCTTCTAATTAATTCCCTTTCAGTGTGCACGGATCTGTGCACCAGGCCACTAGTTGACATATAACATTTTTGCTTTCTTAATTTGCGAGAATTAGAATCACCTCCATTCATTTGTTGAAAAGAAACAGTATAGACAAAAACAGTTGCTATGTAGAATAATAGTAAGTGTGGTTTTTATGCAATGATTTCAATGATCAGTTTTGTTTTATTTTCTTTGTTTAATTAAAATCAGATACACAAGAGTGTTTTTCCTTCACTGGTATTAATCATTAATCTAGACAGAGGTTTAGCCTAAAATACTAAAATAAGTTACTTGAATTATTTATGTACTAGAAAAAAAACTTCACTATTAATTTATGCAGTTGCTTCTCTGATGTCTTCTGTAGAGTTTTCTAATGCAGTGGTTGTCAAACTGTGGCTCGCGAGCCGTATGCGGCTCTTTGGCCCCTTGAGTGTGGCTCTTCCACAAAATACCACGTGCGGGTACGCACGTACAGTGTGAAGTTGACTTAAAACTTTAAGTAAAGTTTATTAAGTTAATTTTAGGGAATGTTGTGGAGTGAAAGAAGATGTAGTGTCGAGGATTGAGAAAGGTATGTTGAGATGGTTTGGACATACGGAGAGGATGAACGAAAGGAGATAGACGAAACAAGTATACAAGACGAGTGTGGATGGGAGAGTTGGAAGGGGTCGACCTCAGCGAACATACCTCAATCAGATTGAGGACATTTTTAGCAAAGGCCAGTTTAGGAGTACCCTAATTAAGTTAATAACAATGTACCTACCTATATAGTTTAAGTTTAAAAAATTTGGCTCTCAAAAGTAATTTCAATCGTTGTACTGTTGATATTTGGCTCTGTTGACTAATGAGTTTGCCGACCACTGTTCTAATGAAATCTTTTAAAATACATATTGTAACTTTTTTAAAGAAATTAATTTTTACTTTTCTTTTTATTTTTTGAAAGATATTTTTATTGATTTCAAAGAGCAAGAGAGAGGTAGAAACGTTTTATCAGGGATGACAATCATTGATCTGCTGCCTCCTGCACGCCCGCTCCTGGGGATCGAGCCTGCACCCAGGGCATATGCCTTGACTGGAAATCAGTCGGTGATTTCTTGGCTCATAGGTCATCGCTCAATCGCTGAACCACAACGGCTGGGCTCTTTTTCTTATTACAAGAAAAATTCATGTTTATTGTAAAAGTTTTAGAAAATACAATTAGCACAAAAAACTAAAATTATCACTAATCCAGTCCTAAGTACTTATATTTTAATGTATATACTTCTAGTTAATAGACTTAAAAAAAATAGGTCCATTTAAGACTGACCCTCATGATAAAACCCTTCAAGGAAAATGTTCTTTTACGATAGCATTTGGATATGTGAAAGGAGAAACCCTCCAACTTCAATGTTAACTTTTATGTCAGTGTGTAGTGATGAGTGCTGTCTGCTAAAGGTATTTTCCACTTAAAATGTTCATTTCTGATTTTCTCCAACTAAACATAAACCTCAAGGAATGTTTTTCCTTTGGGCAGTGTCAGTCCTAGGTGGGTAGGTGACAGATGCGTCCTTGTAGAGAAAAGGCTTGACTAGTTTGGAGTCAGAGGAAAAACCACACAACCCCAAATCTGGCCCTCCTGTTCAGTGGCCTCTAGCTCTGGCCAAGCTGCTTGATTTCTTTGAACTAAAAATGTGGCCCCTGGACTAGCAGCATTGACATTATTGGGGAGCTCATTAAAAATGCAGACACCCCGAGGTCTTAATGAACCGGAAGTTGCTGTCTTGGGGCCTGGCATTCTGAGTCTTAACAAGCATTCTGGGTGGTTCTGCAACACACCCAGCTTGGAGAACCTTGGCCTGTGGTCCCCCAGCAGGTCTGTGGCAGCCGGTCAGGCTGCCCTCCACATAGATAGCTTCCTTCTCATTCTCATGCTTGCCTTGACCTCCCATATTTGGCCGCCCCTTTGTGCCGATACCCTCCGTGTTATGAGTGGACTCTGGGCCGCCCCCGTGTATGAGTGTCCCCCTCACTTGTTTAGGCTCCGATACCCTGCTATGGGCCATAGTGGCTCCCCCTCATCAGTCTACCTTGCTCACATCCCCCCCTCCCCAACCCCCACTCTCTCATTTAGAGCACTTGTTCAGGGGACCAGAATGAAATTTTAAATTTATTGCCATATAGTATACATTTGTACAAAATTAAAAATAAACAAGTGGCGTGCCCACTTTCCTGGCACTTGTAACTTATTGCTCATGTTCATGGCTGGGGCACCTCCACATAGATAGCTTCCTTAGCTCTCCCGGAGCTCACAGTCAACTAAGGGAGACAGTCATGGAAATCATTGCAGCAAGATAAAAGTGACCCTAGGGATTCTGGCTGGTGTTGCTCAGTGGTTAGAGCCCCAGCCCTCGCTCTGAAGGTCAAGGGCGTTTACCTGGGTTCAACTGGGGCATGTTCAGGAGGCAGCCAATAGAGGTGTCTCACATCAATGTTTCTCTCTCCCCCTCTTCCACTCTCTCTCTAAAAATCAATGGAAAAAAATATCCTCGGGTGAGGATTAACAACAATAACAACAATAAAAGTGACCATAGCGGGTGGTCAGGTGAGAAAGAGGAGCTCACAGAGTCCAGCGGAGGTTTTCTGGGAAAGGACATCTTTGAGGGGTGTAGTTTCTCCAAAGGAACTGAGCAAAAGCAGCCTGGCATGTGTCATTAACCACAGGCACCCCACGTTCAGATTTCTGTTGTAATCATCTCATTCTGCTGTCAGGACAAAGAGTAACATTTTAGTGAAGAAAGAAGGAAAAATCATATTCCGTGTCTGGAATACATGCGCCAAGTCAACACGATGATTATGTGCCTTTTTAGATTTCTAAATTGGGTGTCCCTTTGTGAACACTGACTTTGATTTTACCTTCGAAGTCGCTCACTGTTTGCTTACGAGCATGACAGAGGAGGCTGTGTTTTATTATTCTGGTACTGGTTTGATACGTAGAAAAAAAACACCTACAAAATAATAATGTGGGTTTGTTGTATGATGGAATAATTAAAAGTCCTCCATGGTGTCCGCTAAGTTAAAAAGCAAAAAAATTTTTTAAAGTCCCCAAGCCCTTTGGATTTCAATTGTTAGGGAGGAAGACGGACTTCAGGCGCCCGTTTAAAACGGGATGCCTCTGCCAGGAGAGCAAGGCCGGTCCATGAGACGGCAGATGGAGCCCGGGAGCACGCGCTGTGAGCGTGTGTCACTGGAAATTGTCTAAGTGGAGCGCGCTGGCCCTTTTGAAACACTGCCTGTCACTTGAGGATCAGGTCACCTTGAAATGTGTTCATCTTTGAGTTAAAGGCATAAAAAGGCACTTTGAACCGTTCAGTTAACTTTGGTGTGTGTTATGTGTACGGCTGCGGAGGTGCCTCCCCTCCGCCCGCCTCAGCCGCGACAGCCAGTTCCCTGGAAACCAAAGTGGTTGCAAGGGAAGGATAAATGTTTCATCTCAGCTCTGGTTTATACAGATTTTTAAAGACGTTGAGGCACTCTGGCTGCAGCTTCTGACGCTCTTTGTAGAGTCAGGCCTTCCTCCCTAAAGCAAAGTCTCAGATGAGAGGAGCCCCTGGTAATTGCTTCCTAAGAAGGTGTCGCTGAAGTGGCGCCTTGCCTCCTTAGGAATGTGGATAATAATGTCAACACTGTGATACTTGCAAGTCCGGCCAAAGTAGCCAAACTGGTGATGGAAAGAGACTTGACTTGGGGAGGTGAACACACAGTGTAATGTACAGAAGATGTATTATAGAATTGTACCCCTGAAACCCATGTAATCGTATTAACCAATGTCACACCAATGCGTTCAGTAAAAAAAGGAACAAAACTTATTGTTAAAAAAGTAGCTAAATCAGCTTCTCCTGTAATCCAGATTCAGATAAGCTTTTCTACTGAACACATGGTGGTCACACTCCTTACCCCAGGGCCACAAGAGAGGGGAGTGTGTGTGTGTGTGTGTGTGTCTGTGTGTGATTTCATTAAAATGTCTAACATGACATTCAACTAGGTATCTGGCAAGTGCAAGGTCTACAGACACTTTAATGTAGAGACCCTTGAGTAAACATTACTTATGAATATTTCAAACCCTTTTTCTGGAAAAATAATAGTGTCCACATTTATAGTTACATATATATATATATATGTGTGTGTGTGTGTGTGTGTGTGTGTGTGTGTGTATCACAATTTCATAGCAGGAAGACATCTTAGCTATTAGTCCAACACCCTTCTGTTATAGATGAGTAAACTGAGGCACAGGAAATTAAGCCTATGGTCACGTGGCTGGTTAGAGGCAGTCCTGGAATTGAAATTCAGGCTCTCTCTGTGCAGGTTTATTCCAAGACTTTGCATTACTTCTCCTGCCATTAGCCTTGTAGAAGCTCAATCCGGCTGTGGCCCTGAACTAGAGCCACCCAATGCACATTCCTGAGCCCCACAACAGTTTTAGCTGTCCATGGTCGGGGCCCAGGAACCTGCATTTTCACAAGCTCCCCAGATGGCTCTTATGAATAATAAGCTATAGAGTTTCTCAGATTAATTAGAGATTCAGAGAACCTTAAATTACTATATATTATTTTTTGATGAATCCTCTCAGTTGCTTTTACCTTTATATCAATATGTTTATTATATTTTTTAAATATTTGGTTAGCAAAGCTTTGACAAGGAAACTGTGGAGAAATTAGCCTTTCATTTTTCTGATTAAATTAAGTGAAGAAATATGTTAAAATGAGTGTGAAAAGTTGGAAAACCCAGAAGGGTAAGGCGGTTAAGCAGGTGCATTATATCGGAAAGGTGCATTATGTCTGAAAAGGATCGTTTTTTATTCAAATGATGCCAGTGGCGGATGGAAAAGTCTAACTAGTGTTCTTCATGATGAGTTTGGAAATGGACATGCGCGTGTCTTCTCCATGGTCTCAGAGACCAGAGGGGACAGACCCAGAAGATCTCCCATTACCTGAACATCTGAGATTGTCTACCAGAAAATTCAGTTGATTTTCTCATGGAAAGAGGAACATTCATGTTTCCTTGGAAATTATGAAGTCTGTAGTGTGGTGGAAGGTAGGCTGTGGCGGTGCTCATTATATTTGTAGCTGTGAAGGAGTTCAAGCTCCGGATAGCGGAGCTTTCTCTGGTCCCTTACAGAAAGTTCACTCGCGTTGGTGCTTGACGGTAGTTACACTTACAGAAGAAGTTGAAGTTTGGCGTCCCACAGTGGAATGCCAGAGAGCCTGTACTTGGCCCTGTATGCTTCACTTAATGCCTTGGCGTTCATCCCGGAAGGATGTGCTGTGTAGGATGGGGACGCAGGCACTGTGGTCCTGGCTTTGATAGCACCCTGACATGTCACCATAGGCGGGGGCTTCTGTGCACTGGTTTGTACTTTTCAAATCTAAAACAGACAGGCGACAGTGAGGCTCATCACCTGCTCTGGTGGGGGGGGGGCGAGTGTGGATAGTGGGGGGAGCTATACATGTGTGGTGGTGTTAGGGGGGAACAAGGGGTAAATGGGAAACCTCTGTGCCTTCCGTTCAATTTTGCTCTGAACCTAAAACTTCTCAAAAAATGAGGTCTCTTAAAAAAAAAAAACTAAACAGAAAACAGACACATGATCCCTGTGGATCCTTTTAGTTCTGAACTTTCCTGTGTTTTCTGATTACTACTTGGCTTTATTACCATTCTGTGGGTTTGTAGGTTGTTCCCTGTTTGACTTCAGACCTTGTCCTACCTTCTCTGGCCATCGCAGTCTTCTCTGCCTTTCAAGGCTGTAAGCTCCAGTGCTCAATTCACATCCCCCCGCCCCTTTCTTTGGTGATTGAACATGATTGAATACATTATTGTATACTTTCTCTCTAGGTGTTTCATTAGTGCACGTCTTGACGTCATAAATCTTTATGGAAGCAGAGCCTTTTATTTTGTATTTGTTCCTCTGCATAACAGAATACTGATTATAGTCTTAATGTTTCTTACACTGAAAGAAAAAAGTATCTTGTGGATTCACCTCTTCCTCTTTCCTTCTATTCCTATCCTTGCCTCATTCCTTCACACACCTAAATCGTGCTGGTGGCCTCATACAGAGCTCACCTCTCTACCTCTGGTCTTTCTCATCTGCCTCAGAAAAATCCATATTTGGTTAACTTTTTTTCCGGTTGTTTGTTCAAATAGTACAAACTGTATTTATCTTTTCAGGTTTGCTATGCTGATTATTTGGTTACTTTAGAACAGGGGTCCTCAAACTTTTTAAACAGGGGGCCAGTTCACTGTCACTCAGACCTTTGGAGGGCCGGACTATAGTTAATAAAAAAAAACTATGAACAAATTCCTATGCACACTGCACATAATCTTATTTTGAAGTAAAAAACCAAAACGGGAACAAATACAATATTTGTATTTGCATGTGGCCCGCAGGCCGTAGTTTGAGGACCCCTGCTTTAGAATGTACTTCCATTTCATGAAAACTATGTAAACCTTAATCAGATTAATGTCATCTCTGTCTTTAGTAGAAAGTAACGACTGACTTGGTGGGGACAGTCAGTGCTGTGAGGAAGTGATGAACAGGTTTGCCAGGTAAAAATCTCACAAGCCTGGAACTAGAGAGATGTCTGTGAAATCCTTGTAAAATTGTATGTCAACTAGATAAATGAAATAAATACGTTTTTCACTCTGAAGATTATATACAAGCATTCTGGAAATAACTTAGGTTCGGAATCAGAGAGACCTGTTTGAATCTTAACTCTCACATTAATCGTGTGACCTTGGACAAATAATTTGATCTCTTTGAGCTTCAGTTTTCTCATCTGCGAAAGGACCTAAAGCCCCCATGGTAGAGTTGTAGCTAAGTCACCCGTAACTAATGAACGTAGTCATTATTCCAGGAATACTCCTAGTACTACCTTCATGATTCATCTCCTGGGAGGCTTTCTTTCCCTGCTCTGTTGGCCTGGTTCACCTGGCTCCGTGGAGCAGACGGAGGGAAGCCTGTGTTCCCGTTCTGCTCCACTAGGGGGCGTGCTTCCAGGCCAGCTCGGCCAGGAGGTGTTACTGTAAAGCTGACTCAGACTTAGGATGTTGGCACATCTGATGGCTTCTTTTTTAAAGTAGGGTGGTGGTGCTTTAACGTTTTTGTTGACTTGTCACTGAGCATGTGAAAACACAAGGAAAACCAGTCTCCTTGGCAAAACCTGTGCCACAACAGAACTTCCTGCGTAGAAGTTGCAGAAGGCGATCAGGTGCTGTGGGAGGCGGTGTTTTGAGTCAGCACCCAGCAGGTGGCGATTTCCGCTCAAGTTCAGTTTTGAACAGATATTCTCAGACAGTGTTGGCAGTCACTGTGCTCCATAATGTAACGGGGGTTTGTTTGTTTGTTTTGGGAGATAGTATCAACTCCAGCCCTGTCTGCTTACAGTCAGGGTATTTTAGCACATGTTAGATGCCTGCTGTCAAAGGGGTACACCTACATTCCAAGCTCCTTCTGCCTGTGTTTAAAAATATATTGAAGCACATATAAAGGCAGTGCTGGAGAGCGTGAGACTGGTAAGTTGGGATTGGAAAGCATTTGATATTTTCTGCAAATCAAAGGGTAATGAGGTGACATAAAACATGGGTAATATACATACCAGCTACATAATACATGTTTCCTTTTAATTTTTTCCTTTACTTTCAAAACTTAGTTCACTTTGGTTTCAAATCAGAATCGCATGTTCAAGATTGAGAATTTGATTATTTAGTTCTAGACTAACCAGATTAAAGTTTTCTGCAAATTAATATATATGTTGGGATGGTTGCCCATTTAATTAAATATAACTTCTTTTTTGAAAGGAAATTAGACTTTGAATTCTGAATCTGTGTGATTCAAATCCTGATTCTTCTACCTATTGTTTTTTGAGTTTTCACACTTAAAAAATGAGGTGAATAAAAGCTCAATCGTAGAGTAATTGTGACGATTAAAGGAGATATAAGTAGCCCTAACTGGTTTGGCTCAGTGGATAGAGCATCGGCCTGCGGACTCAAGGAGATATAAGTAGAGCAATTGGCACAGTGCCTGAAAGGTAGTGAGCCGCAATAAGAACTACTTACCTTCCCTTTCACAAAATATAGGAATGTGGGGACGTTCTAAACTTAAAACTAAAGAATAACTGGTTGTGAACAAGTTTGCTGAGCGGAATATAACATGAAGTCGTGAGGAGAAGTTCACAGAGTCTAGGGCAGTTGGAGCCGCAGTGCATGCTGGAATGCGGTGGTGGTTGAAACGAGATATGTACTCAGTAACTTTCTAATGATTTGCTTTCCTTCATATGAGAATATGTTAAAGGTATTTATCATTGGGAATCCTCCACCCCATGGGAATTTATTCATCCCAAGTTCTTTTATTTTTCTAACCTATTTTTGTGATCAGCATCTTTGAAATTGATAAATAACAAGACTACAGAGTAAGTGTTCATTTGATAAGATTTATTGGTGCTATCCTATGACTATGTTAGATATATGAGCTCAGACACATGCCCATGTGCTATTGCTTGAGAACTAGCAATATTTTTGGTAAAACTCTGGCGTTGGTTTCAAAATTTAAACATACAAATTTTAATCGCAAAATTGAAGTGAGTCTTAGGTCATTTTACAAAGTATTTGCCCAAAAGATTAGGTGTCAGGAATAATATGAACTCACAAACTTTAGGAAATAAGTTTTTAACACCCCTCATATAATATGTCCTTCATTATTTACTATATCTTACCTGAGAGGTCAAACATAAAAGTAAATGTTCCTGGGAGAGGTCATATATTACCTTAAATCCATGGGTATAGTACAAATGACTGGTAATAGATTATTCCTGGAATGAGATTTAAGTGGGATATTGTGTGTGTGTGTGTGTGTGTGTGTGGGCTGAGAGCAGAGTACATTGAGTACAGGAGTGGTAATGGGGAAATAGGTTTCAGGAAAAATAGGTACAGATTTTATAGAACCATTAAGTTCCATTAAAATATTTCTTCTCCCCCCCCTCCCTCCCCGGAGCTTAACATACTTACATTTAAGCAAAATAATAATAATTATTTTTAGTTCTATTCTGTAGCATTTAAATTATGTATATGATATTTTGACAGGATTAATTGTATGCAGGTCTGTTTTCTTATGTAAGTATCCTTGCGGACTCTAATTTGTGTGATTGGCACAGCTTCCAGCATGGGTAGCAGCTTTATGAATAATATTTTCTGTGGACTTATCATGTGAAATCAATAAATAGCAGGGCATTTTGGGACATTTTCAGATTTTAATTTAGGAAAGTCTGTCATTAAGTACTTCATTGAGAGGAAAGACTTAAATAGGTTTTCTCTGAAGCTCCTAGAATAATTGATCAAATCGTCTCAAAGGGCTGAGAGTTGGATCTTTACTGAGCAGGGTGCCAAAGTTTTCCAGCTTCTTGATGAATTTCTCCAAGGTCTAATGATTCTTTCTGAACTCCGGGCACATGTAGGGGCTTGGAGAAACTGATCAGAAAATTTCCCAGAAATCCAAGTTTGGTTTAATAAGTCTAACGGTATATTTTCAAGAGAATGCATAGTAGTAAAATTGAGATCTGGGTAATACTATGTCCTGTGAGATGGGAATTTTTGTCTATTAGCAAATTTATTTAAGATGTTAATTTGACTGAAAAACATGAAAGAACTAATTTTTAAATGACAGTTTTCAAAGTATTGTCAACTCAAGAATTAATTCACAATATTGTTTGATGTGTGTGTGTGTGTGTGTGTGTGTGTGTATGCATGTTTTCCAAATTTGACAAGCACTTATGAACTTGTGCTTAACTTGTTTTGCCTGGTGAAGTGGGTATAGATAGAGGCTGAAGAACCAACACTTGATTTAGACTGGTAGAATTGAATTCATTTCATAAAAGTGAAGGATTGGCCAGGTATAGAACAAACTGTAAAGGACATTTTGTTTATACCCCCCTTGAGATATTTTCTTCTGTCTGTACAAATCAAAACCTCTGGGATACACTGAGATTTTAGTCACACTGTAAATCCGTATGTGCAGCCCAGAATGTAAGTCCTGACGGCCTGTGAGAAAGGAGAAGCTGCATCTTTTAGGAATGTAATGGTATGCTTTCTAATGAAACTTAGGAAATGGAGGGGAAGTGAAATAGCTGAATGGAACTTAGAGAATTACTGGGAGATCATCTGACCCTTAATGTTGGCTGTATGCCTGGAGGCAAATCTTTTGGGAGAATCGTGAGAGGGATAAAATAATTGACAAATATGAAGTAGTTTATAAACACTGAGGTGAAGTGGGTTCTTTAGTGTCAGTCTTGGGTTCAGACTCTTACTTCTAACTAACTAATCTTTGGAGATCCCTTTAAGAAAACAAACAAAAAAAATGTAGAATACTCCCCACCATCTTTTATTGTACAGCATAAGGCCTGCTGGTATTCATCCCGATTAATTAGCAAATGCTTCTCTCCTCTCTTTTCAAATGTTATTTGAATTTTTATTGAATATATATATATTCTTTAAAAAGGCATGTTTGTAAGAGTTAATACAGCAATCTCCTGTCCCACCCTTCTACATCCATACTTCCTGCTCCCCACAGGGGGCCTTTTCTTCTGGTGTTTACCTCCACTTTTCAAAATAACACGCTTGTACTGTGAGTCTTAATTTTTCAGTTTTGAGTTTTATGCATTGACGTTCTGCTATGGAAGATAAAGATTTAGCTCTCTTGCACTGTATCTCCCTCTTCCTTTCCGAGGGCCCCTCTTCCATCCTCTCATTATGGCAATATCATTTTAGTTAGATACATTTTCAGTGTGTCTCCTATTAAGACTGTGTCAATATTCATTTATAAGCCATATGGTAGACTGTGATTACATTTTATTTTTTGAATAAATTTTTATTTTCTCTGGAATTGTCTCATTTGTTCAGTTTTCAGTGTAGTTATTACTAATTCAACCCTACGCCAGCTGTCAGCAATGAAACTGCTTTTTTGGTGCATTCAAAGAGATGATGTAATTCATTAGGTTTGTATTTTTCTAGGAGACGTCACCCCTCGTGTCCTCAACTCTCCTCTCTGAATCCAGCTTGTCTGGAAGCCTGCTGCATCCCTGGTAGACAGGGCTCTCCCCACCTTCACCCACGGCTTCCTTTTCACACTACACTTATGGCCCCGTTTTCTGGATCCCATGTCTTCCTCTTTCATGGTTTCCTTCCTGATTTGGTGGAGTGCACTCATCAGCAACTTCCTGAAAATAAAGGCTTGGAATGTCAAAACATGCTTTTACTCTTTAGTCATATTTAATCGATATTTTAGCTGAGAATAGAATCCTATATTTGAAATTGTTTTCTCAGGAATTTCAAGGTATTCTCCCATTGTGTTTGGCTTCTATCCAGTGTTCCTCTTGACAAATTTGAAGCCCTTCTTATCCCCGTTTTGTAATGTGGCCTTTCTTTTTTCTCAAATTATTTCTCTGATTAATTTTTTTCCCTTTCATTTTCTTAATTTTGTCCTGGAATTCCTACTTCTTGGATGTTGGACTTTTTCGATTGATCCTTTGATTTTAACTTTTTTCTCTCTCCTGTTTACTGTCTCATTTTCCCCCCCCCTTGGGAGGATGGGGGAATAGGAGATTCCCTCATATCATCTTTCAAGTCTTTGTTATGGGTTGGTTCAACGAGATAGACCACCGACTCAGAATTTAAATTTAAGAGCCTTTATTAAGCTGGCCAGCTGACCACAGCGCCTATCTCCCCCTCTGGGAGATTCGGAGCATGTGGCAAAGACCAAGGGTGCAGTATGATCTTTTATAGCAAATCAGTGTTAGGAAAAATCAACTACAAAGCATTCCATTAGAAGTTCATAAGCACAAAAGGGGGGTAAACAGAGTCACACCTGGCTGGAGCGTATCATAGCACATTGTTTTTCTATGACAATCTAGCAATTATTCTTCCATGGTTCTTAACCCTAATACAATCCTTCTTCACATCCTGACACAATTCCTCTCCATACGTCAGTCCCCCCTTTCCAGTACATTCAATTTCTTATGTCTCATTTCCTTCCCTTAGCACATTCTTTAACATTTTGTAACCCTTCCATGCTGCAGTCCCTCACCCTAGCACAGTCTTCCGTTGGACTTCTCATTTTTATCACATTTTTAATTTCTAAGAGCTCCTTAGTTTCTTTTTCTTAATAGTGTCCACCTACAAAATGTCCAAACCTGTATAGAATGTTTATAATAGTTTGATTGAGCCAAACTGACAACATATGCCCAGGAGCAATATCTGAAATGCTCAGAAGAAGTGTTTTGCAGCGCCTTTTATGCATTTGAACTAAGAAGGAAACGTAAGGAAGATGACATGGAGGTGGGGGAGAGAAGGTGGGTATTAGATTACAGGATAGTTAAGATTATGTTCTCTCTTAAGGATGGTTATCTGAAAGGTGTGTTAATTTAGCTGCACAGAAACAATGGGTAGGGCTTGCTTAAGGCAAAGGTTAGCCTTTCACTAAAGAAGTCATATGCCTGGCGCGTGACTACCCATCTTGAGCTGCCCAGTTAGAAATTTATGATCAGATCACCCGGTGAGGTTACTTTCCATAGAACCCCCTTTTTGTTTCTGTCCCCCTTTAGCTTTCTCCTCTTGTTCTATGCATGCGGATATTATTTATAGTCATTCTCAAGTTTTCTTCTGCTTCCCAACGTGTTCTGTTGCCTCTTAGTGCCTTCCACTCTTTCCTGTCCAGTTGTTTTTACTCTGTTAGAAGCTTTCCTTTTATATCAGGTAGTCCTTGGTTGTTCCTTCATATTTAAGAATGAGGCATTTGTGTAGTAAAGCATTTAGTTGTGTCCAAAGACAGGACTGGCTTTTATCCTTGGTTCTCGGGAGGTGATCTCTAAACCCTTGGACTGTCCTGCCTGGTAAGAGTCTCTTTGTTTTCCGGGGGCTTTGGCCCGCACCAGAGAGTCTGACAGGGTGGTTCCTGGTGACCGCTTTGGGTCATGTGGTCTTAGCTTGACCTCCGGAGGCTGGGAACTGAGGTCAGCCACATGGGGGTTAACTGTCTTTGTGAGCAAGACCCACTCAACACTCTGGACACCAAAGCTTGGGTGAGCTTCCTTGGTCGGCAGTACTTGGTGGGCACACTGGGCTCTGTGGATTCACTGAGAAGGAAAAATCACAGTGGCAGAAGTGAGCCAAGATGGGCTGCTGTGAACTCACTGAAAAGCCAGAGAAAAGGGGGCCTTGGAGACAAATTCAGGGGGTAAGCCCAGGACGAGCTGCCAATCCCCATTCCTCCCCTGATTGCAAGTCTTGTGGGGACCCTTAGAGTTCAAGGGAGAAAGGTAAAGATGTATGCCTGAGAGGGAAGAAAGGTGTGGGTGTGCTCCAGAGAGAGAACCCTCTTTGTCTTGAGGGTTCTTTTCTGTTTTCTAAAGCCAGGAATTTTAGGGGAGAATCTCAATAGAATATTAATCAGCTTTATGCTGATGCACCAAAATGAGATTTACTCCCCTGACTTCATCCATCCTTGGGTGTGATTGGCACAAATGGCACTGATTGAATTTCTGTTACCGATCTCCTGAGTAGGGTGATTTAAGCCGTTTGCTCTCTGGTTGGGAGGAGAAGTGTACACCATTTACTCTCAAGTGTCCTTAGTTAGGGAAGATAGGACTTTGTAATTTACTAGGTGGCAAGAACTGCTGGACCATTTAACTATCTGTCTCAGCTCCACTTATCCCTATTCCACTTGTCCTGGCTTACTAACCTGTCTGGAGATGAATCCTCCCATGTTTTGCCTGGGGGAACATGGCCTGACTGCTAGTGTTCTCAGAGTTGAGTAGTGGAAGGGCGCTGGTGATGGCACTGAGTATCGACTTTCCCTTAGTCCTGTTTTTCTCTATGATAATCTTGACAGCAGAGCAGTACAGGGTGTTGAGGTCACACATGAACAGGGACACCTTATGGATGAGGCATCAGGGAAAGCTTTGTAGCGAATGTTTAAGCTGATAACCTGAAGGATGAGAGGGAGCTCCCCAGTGAGAATGGAGGGCATAGTATTCTAGGCATGAGGCTCACAAATTTACTTGACTAGATGTGTCAATATTACTTGGGGAAGTGGATCAAGTCAGCTGTCAGTTTGTTATAAAGGTCCATATAATTAGAAAAATAGCACCAGAGATATAATACTAAAGGCTGTTGGTGGTAAATTATATTAACTAATTAATACCATGTCCTTTGCAGATAAGTAAATAAAAGCATTGAGGTTCTAAATGAAATTTTTGCTTAAGAGTCAGGATTTAAAATTACCACATTGGGTAAGAGAGTTAAATGTTTATATTAGTCATATATATATATATATATATATATATATATATATATACATATATATATATATTTATTTTTTTTTGGGGGGGGGGTGGTGTTTAATTTGTCTGAAGTCCTTTGTTGACTTTGCCTTCCAAATGGCTTTTGAGGTTTTCTTTGGTAATGCTATTCTGACCAATGAGAGTAATTTATTTACTTTAAATATGTTTCTTAAAAAATATTGATTTTAGAGAGGAAGGGAGGGGAGGGAGGGAGTAAGGGACGGGGGGGGGGGGAGGGGGGAGAGAGAGAGAGAGAGAGAGAGAGAGAGAGAGAGAGAGAGAGAGAGAGAAACATCAAAGTGAGAGTGCAACGTCTATCGGCTTTCTCCGGCATGCCCACCACTGGGGACTGAGCTGCAACCCCGGGCATGTGCCCTGATCGGGAAGGGAATCGAATGATGACCTCTTGGTGCACGGTACAATGCCCAACCAACTGAGTCACACCAGCCAGGGAAAATGAGTAATTTTAAGCAGATACTGAAATTTAGATTAGCTATTGCTTATACCTAAGAATTTAGATGAGAGAGAGGAAGGGAGAGGGAGAAAGAGAAACATGGATGAGGGAATGGAACATGGACCACCTGCCTCCTGCATGCTCCCTGTCGGGGATCAAACCCAGAACCCGGGCATGTACCTGACCAGGAATAGAACCGGCAATCTTATGGGGCATGGGCAATGTCCAATCAACTGAGCCACACTGGCCAGGGCATGAAATATTTAAAATTAAAATTATAATGACATTTTACTCATAAATACTTTTAGGCCCTAACTGGTTTGGCTCAGTTGATAGAGCGTCGGCCTGGGGACTGACGGGTCCCAGGTTCCATTCTGGTCAAGGGCATGTACCTTGGTTGTGGGCACATCCCAGTAGGGGGTGTGCAGGAGGCAGCTGATCGATGTTTCTATCCCATCGATGATTCTAACTCTCTATCCCTCTCCCTTCCTCTCTTGTAAAAAATCAATAAAATATATTTAAAAAAATAAATACTTTTAGCATTTTAAGGAATAAAAATATTTTTTATTAATACCATTGTCACATTAACCAAATTTGAAATAATTCATATCATCTAATACCAATTCATATTTCAATTTCTTCAGTTGTCCCCAAAATGTATTTTATCACTGCTTGGTTCAAGCCCGGTTCCGAATCAGGACTATGCATTATATTCAGTTGTATTTGTTTCCCTTAATCTGAAATAGAATCCCTTCTTTTACTGAGTTTGATGCTGTTGGGTTATCTGACTGCCCCAACTTGGGGGATTTATCTGGTTATTTCCTCATGATGTCATGTAACTTTTTTCTCTGTCTGTCTTCTGTGTTTGTTTCCTTTAATTTGGAAGTTGTATCTTGCCTAAGCCTGGTTTTTCTAGAATCAGTAGTCGGTAAATAGATGTAGATATAAATAAAGAGATATAGTATAAAAGATTGGCTCACGTGATTCTGGAGGCTGAGAAGTCCACGACCTGCAGGTGCCGAGCTGGAGACGCAGGAGAGCGGGTGGTGTGAGTGGAGTCTAAGCCTGAGGGCCTGAGAACCAGAAGAGTCAATGGTGTAAGTTCCCTTTTGAGTGTAAGTCTGAGGTCAGGGCTAGCCCAGTGTCTCTGCTGGGGGAGGCAGACACTGAGAGAGCTCTTTCTCACTCAGCCTTTTGTTCTATCCTGGCCTTCAAGGGATTGGATGAGGCCCACCCACATTGCAGAGGGCAGTCTGCTTTCATCAGTGTACGCATTCAGGGGTTGATCCCTTCCGAAACACCCTCACAAGATACACCCAGAGATAATGTTTTAAAAAAGTACCCGGACACCCCGTGAGCCAGTCCAGTTGGCACATAGAGTCAAAAATTCACCATCCCCTATCTAAAACTTGATTAGATTCAGCTTAAACAGGTCTGGTCAGAGCACTTCAGTAGTGATGCTATGTAGTTCATACTGCATCATGTCATGAGGCATATAAAGAGTGTCTGATGTTAAGTTGGGTCATATGTCTAAAAAAGATTGCAGCTATATCTGCCGATTGTACAGTTCCCGTTTAGCCCTTTGACCTGCAAGTAATGTATGAGGCAGTACTTCTACACCATGTGCATATCCAGTTGACCCATGAACTTATCACTCAGTGTCTTTTGATCCATTGGTAATGCTTGCCTGTATCAATTATTTCACTAAGGGTAGAGAAATAATGTGGTTGCTTTAAGTCGATTCTTTGTGTCGTTAAATCACCCACTTTTTTCTCCCTTCCCCTCTGATGCCAGCACTTCTTCTGATGTGTTGCTGTTTATGAATCCTCCTTCCTTGTCCCCAGATGTCCCTTCCTTCAGTTTTCTTGTCACATAGTAGCTAAGTGATGAATCATGTTTTGATTCTGATATAAAACTGTTATTTCCTACTTGTTTGTGAAATTCTGCTTCTGGAAACAAAAAATGAATAGCTGTGTGTTTTTTTTTCTTATACACATCAGGAAATTTGGATGTAAAATGAGCAATATTTAGAGCACACATTTTATCTGAAGGGAAAGTCATGCTTCAGAGTTTTATGTGACTACCCTTTGAGGCGGTATTAAATTGTCATCTTTACACACAGGATTCTTAACATAACAGCTAATTTTTGGAGTATCTACAAATGCTTTTTAAGCAAGTTTGGGTCTTCTTGGAGCCCGTGATATCTCTGTAGAGCGATGTTGACACATGATAAATGTTGAAGAGCATTTTGTCCAGATTACAGATTATCAACTTTCCTGAGAAATAAAAATTCAGGATCTACTTTTTCATTAGATGTAGTACTTTTTTTGAGTTCACTGCTGCTGATGGATTTTTTTTTCAAAATAAGGAAACCTAACCCCCCAAAAATAATTTTATTTATTTATTTTTAAAATATATTTTATTGATTTTTTACAGAGAGGAAGGGAGAGAGATAGAGAGCTAGAAACATCGATGAGAGAGAAACATCGATCAGCTGCCCCCCGCACATCTCCCACTGGGGATATGCCCGCAACCCAGGCACATGCCCTTGACCGGAATCGAACCCGGGACCCCTCAGTCCACAGGCCGACGCTCTATCCACTGAGCCAAACTAGTTTCGGCAATAATTTTAGATTTATTGAATATAAAAATGACCAAAGCATTGCTTTCATTCTGCTCTCCTCAAGGAATCTAGAGATTCCCCGACATATTCCATGTTCATCTAACCTACACATCCAAACACTTCTCGTGACCCTATTGATGTGTGGCATGGTGTGGCTGTATCTCTTGCAGTTTGGGGCTCAGGCCAGGGCACAGCTGGCAGCTATAGCAAATGACTACAGAGAAAGAACAGTGTTGCTTACTTCTCCTATCATCACTCAAGACTGGAAGGACTCAGCTGTTGCCAGCCACAGATACTCCGAATGCCCTGAGCCGCCAGTGAATGCCCTGCGTACTGGGAGTGTTGTTTCTGTTATGTTTGGGAAGGTGGAAAAAAGGTTTTGGTTTCCTAGAGTGAACCACATATTCAGGTGAGAGCTCTGCTCACTGCACACCCTTTAACACTATTACTGGAGACCATGGTAGAAATTGGGGTCTACCAAACCTGAACTGGTTTAAGTTTGTTTAAAATGAAATGTACAAGACAAATGCCCAACTAGATGGGACAAGGGTGTGTCAACTGGGCATGTCCTAGTTGCCCAGGATGATGTGGTCACTGTAGTGACTAAAAGCTCAGCAGATGGCCCAGCCAGTGTGGCTCAGTGGTTGAGCTTCGGCCTATGAACCCAGAAGGTCATGGTTCGATTCCTGGTCAGGGCACATGTCCGGGTTATTGGCTTGGTCCCCAGTGTGGGGCACGCAGGTGGCAGCCAATCAATGACTCTCTCATCATTGATGTTTCTATCTCCCTATCCCTTCCTCTCTGAAATCAATAAAAATATATTTAAAAGCTCAGCAGATGGTCAGTACCAGGAGGAATGGTTAGATTTCATTCCAGTCGTTAAAGTGTGGAGAGGGTCAGAGAGGAGGCCCAGAGACCAGCCCTGACAGTTTGTTCTGATCTGTGAATCTTCCACTTATCTGAGGATATTTCTGGGTGGAGAGCAGAGGAAACGTCCTTGAACTGTGTGCTTTGTGAACCTTGGAGCTGCTGCTGGAATGTCAACTTTTCTTGGACTGTTCACTCTCCACATGGGAATAATGGCACCAGAGAGGAGGTAGCTCTTATTTGTTTGAAGGCAGAATAGAAATGTTCCCGTCAGTGGACTGATGAGATCTCCACCATTGGCCCCGCCACTGGAGTGTTCTGGTGTGACGCACCACCTGCTCTTGTGTGAGCCTTTCAATTGGCTTCCCCCCAGCAGCCAGAGGCTTGCTTTTAAAATGTAAATCAAATCCTTTTAGCCCTGTGCTCAGAATTCTCAAAAGACTTCCCATTTCACACCTAAAGTCCTTTCCAGCTTGAAAGAGTCCTACTTAAGGGGCTTTCTAACAGGCTTTGTGTATTATATTGCCACAAAGTACATGCCTACATACATGTGATTAAAACAGAACTTCCGTAAATGACCACCCCCCCCAATATTACAGAGAGTGTACCCTGATGTTTTTCTATTTTATTCTATTTCTTCTTCTTCTTTTTTTTTTTTTAAAATATATTTTATTGATTTTTGACAGAGAGGAAGGGAGAGAGATAGAGAGTTAGAACCATCGATGAGAGAGAAACATTGATCAGCTGCCTCTTGCACACCTCCTACTGGGGACGTGCCCGCAACCAAGGTACATGCCCTTGACCGGAATCGAACCTGGGACCTTTCAGTCCGCAGGCCGACGCTCTATCCACTGAGCCAAACCGGTTACGGCCTTTTTTTTTTTTTTTAATGCTGGTTGCAACTGACCGAATTGATATCATGACACATCTATGGGTCATGACTCTCTGTTTGGAAAACATTTTATTCAATGGCCTGGCCCTTGCCTTCCTCTCTGACTTTCTCTCTACCACTTCCTGCCCCTCTTGCTGACTCTCCTCCGTTACACCTGTGTCTCAGCTTTGCCTCACATACGACATGTTCACTCTTGCCTTAGGCCCTTTGCATTTGCACTTCTGCCTGGACACTGTTTCCCTGGACAGTGGCCTCATTGCTCACTTCCTATTTCAACTGGGGTTCTGCTCAAATGTTTTCTTATCAGAGACTTTCTCTGACTGTGCCAATCCCTGCATCCTCCATTTCTTATCCTATATAACTTTTCATTGCAGCCATATATCCTATATCATAAAGAGGTAATATGCAAATTGACCATTATGCCCTCCCACAAGATGGCTGCCCCCATGTGGTCATAAGATGGTCATCAAAAGATGGCTGGCAGGGGAGGGCAGTTGGGGGTGACCAGGCCAGCAGGGGAGGGCAGTTGGGGGTGAATGGGCCGGCAGGGGAGGGAAGTTGGGGGCAATTGGGCCAGCAGGGGAGCAGTTAGGTGTTGATCAGGCTGGCAGGGGAGCGGTTAGGTGGTGATCAGGCTGGCAGGCAGAGTGGTTGGGGCAATCAGGCAGGCAGGCATGTGAGCGGTTGGAAGCCAGCAGTCCCGGATTGTGAGAGGGATGTCCAACTGCTGGTTTAGGCCCGATCCCACAGGCAGTCGGACATCCCTCAAGGGGTCCCAGATTGGAGAGGGTGCAGGCTGGGCTGAGGGACACCCCCCAATACACGAATTTTGTGCTCCGGGCCTCTAATATATATATATATATAAAAGCCTAAGTGACCGAATGACTGTTCGACCGGTCGCTGTGGTGTGCACTGACCACCAGGGGGCAGACGCTCAATGCAGGAACTGCCCCTTGGTGGTCAGTGTGCTCCCACAGCCAACTTCCCACAGTCCCACTTCCTCTGCTGGCCGGCCCTGATAGGTTCCCATTGCCAGCCAGGCCGAGGGACCCCACCCATGCCTCTAGTAGTTACATGTTTATCTGGTTCTTTTCATCAGAACAAGCTCTTTAGAGTAGAATTTTGTTTTTTTTCTTCCACTGCTGAATCTGCAGAGCCTATAGCAGTGCCTGGCATTGAATGGATGAATAAATGGAAATCCTAGTCAGACCTGGAGAGCCCTCTAGGGCATCCATGGCGCCATTGGACATTAACCAACCCCTCGAACATTCTGAAAGAATGTTATAACCCATGTAGCCGTGGATATAAGACATATTAGAAATGATAGCCAGATGAAAGAGGAGTGTAAGCAGAGAATAGTCAAGATTGCTGCAGAGGGATCAAGTTGGCTTTTAACTTGGTGCCAGCAATTTAAGTTGAAGTATTTCAGAGGGTATAATAAACTCATCAATGACCTGGACTTGGATTGGAATCCTAAAGAATGATCTGGTTGGTGATGTGTGTGGGATGGGAATTAGCGATTAGGGGCAGAGTGGCTCTGGGGAGATGACAGAGTAGCAAGGCTCTGAGTGCTGTGGCAGCCTATGTTGTCAGGTTGCTGGTGTCTTGGTTTATAGAGCATTTCTGGATTCTGAGGACTGTTGGAAGAGTTGGCTAATGTCCAGTGGGGGCCTGGATGCCCTATATGGGCTTGCCCAGGGTTTATTGGATACTGGGCTTTGGGAGGAAGACTAATTCTAGACTCCATCTGCTGGTAAGGATCAGGCTCCCAGCACAGTCTCTGGCTTGTATCTTTCTGGCTTAGGAACTGGGTGAGGCTGAGCCTGCTCATTTATATAAATTGAATGTCTTCTGAGCCTGGCTGGATCAGGCATGTACTGATATTCAGGGCTCTTTTTTAGTAGCTAAGCTAACCTTTTCCATGGCTAAGGTAGAAAGACTAGATGCGATCAAGTTGATACTTCACTAGTTTCAGTGTCTGAAGTAAAAAATAAATTTACTGTGATGCAACAGACATATTGAACAGCAGTTATTGTGCTAGGCACTTGTACGGGAGGGTGTGGCTCACCCCTGGGAAGTTGCAAATTAGAATTGAAAATAAACAACACAGAAATAATAGTCAATTAGCAAGAGGTTCTCAGTAATAGAGTCTGGGATGAAAACTGTACAAGTGCATATCAGAAAATGACTGGAGACAGCACTAGGGAACAGATTCAGGTGGTACAATCCTATATAATAAAAGGCTAATATGCAAATCAACTGAACAGCAGAACGACTGGTCTCCATGACACTGCACTGACCACCAGGGGGCAGATGCTCAACGCAGGAGCTTCCTCCTGGTGGTCAGTGCGCTCCCACAGGAGGAGCACCGCTCAGCCAGAAGCCGGGCTCACGGCTGGCAAGCGCAGTGGCAGTGGTGGGAGCCGGTCCTGCCTCTGTAGCAGGGCTAAGGACCGCTTGGGGGATGTCTGCCAGCTGGCAGGTGGACATCCCTCAGGGGTCCCAGACTGCGAGAAGGCGCAGGCCTGGCTGGGGGATACCCCCCCCCCCCCACAGTGCACAAATGTCGTGCACCAGGCCTCTAGTTCCATATAAAAACCCAGGGAGAATGAAAAGAGAAAACATGGGAAATGTAATCTTTCATACTCTTCCAAGGTTTTTTGGGGAAAAGTCTCTAATAAAGCATCACAATTTCTGTTTTTCTCCATTAGGAACAAAGGTAAAATCAAAATACAAAACAAACCTTCTTTTATACAGTTATTTGGTGTTATATGTTTTATATTGTGAAGAAGTTCACGGATAGCCATAGAAACACAAATGGGAGTGATGGAAAGGCTACAAAGTAGATTTTTGGGGAAAATGATCTCTCTCCACTGAGACTGAAACAGGAAAAATAATAATAATAAAGAATTGTGAGAAGAGTCTTTGAGAACAAATTTATAAATGATAGAGAGCCTGAAAGGCACCAAATGACATACTAAGAGAAACCGTGGGATTTTCTTCACTGGAGAGTGTTAAGAAAAGAGTATTACCGCCTTCCAATTATGATTTCATATCTATTCTCCCCAAAGACACATGTACTTGAAACCCCTCCTGGCCCCATAAGAGTGGATTCTATGGTCCTGATGAGATTGTGTGCAATAGAATCACTTCTCCTGGAAAGGAGACGCTAAAGGGTACTCGAGTAAAATATTAAAAATTATGAAGGACATAACAAAGGCCAATCAGTTCTTCCTTTTCCCCAGACCCCATAATATGAGAACAAGGGTTATTTGATGAAATTAAAGAGTAGCAAATTAAGTGCTAATAAAATGAGATAGTCACTTATAATTCATTACCATGGGAGGTCACAGAGGCAAATTCTGTGGCTAGATTAAACATGGGGCTGGGTAATTTTATGACCACTAGTGATATTTTTAGCAGTAGAGCCTGATACTGTGAGCAAGGTAATCCTATTACATTCTCCAAGAGATGGTTTGCAGGGACCTCTGGCAAGTGGTATCTGAGAAGTGTGAGAGTAGGCCTCACGGGTTCTAACCTTTGGTGGGGGATTGTACTAAAAATTAGTTTTTAAGATGAATGTCTTCAGGTATCTCATTCACGCTCAGTCCCGACTTCTCTCGTGGAGATCCAAAAGTCCTCTCTAATCAGAAGCAATTAGAGTACAGAGTTTCATTATACCAGATGCTAAGTCCTGGAGAGCTATTATATAGTAACATGACTAGAATTAACCATGCTGTGTTGTATACTGGAAACGTGCTATGAGGTAGATCTTACATGTTCTGCGTACACACACCCAAAAAAGGTAGATGTGTGAGGCGATGGATATATTAATTACCTTGATTGTGGCGATTAATTTACAGTATACATAAAATGTATATCAACACATTAAGTTGTAGCCCTGGCTGGTGTGGCTCAGTTGGTTGGAGTGTTGTCATATACATACAGCGGTTCTCAACCTGTGGGTCGCAACCCCTTTGGCGGTCGAACGACCCTTTCACAGGGGTCGCCTAAGACCATCCTGCATATCAGATATTTACAGTACGATTCATAACAGTAGCAACATTACAGTTATGAAGTAGCAACGAAAATAATTTTATGGTTGGGTCACAACATGAAGAACTGTATTTAAAGGGTCAGAAGGTTGAGAACCACTGCATTAGAAGGTGGTGGGTATGATGACCAGTCAGGGCACATACCCTGGTTCTGCAGTCCAGCACATGTAAAAGGCAGCCAATCAATATTTCTCTCTCTCTCTTCCTTCCTCTCTCTCTAAAGTCAATAAAAATTAAAATAAAATCCCCACACAAAAACAAACAGCAAGTAGTATACCTTAAATATATATCATTTTTATTTGTCAATTATACCTCAATAAAGCTGGGTGGGGGGGAAGATAAACATTAAAAATAAAAAGCAACTGGCAAAGACTTCTAGAATAGATCATTTCTGGCCTTTGGGAGCCATTTAGCTAATTTATTGAATGCTATCCATGTATTAAGCACTTTGCTTGGATTTTTAAAAATCTGTTGGGAGAATGAGCATTTAGAGAAATTAGTGCCATTCAGAACGAAGGGGAGGGTACTGAAGGCAGATTGTAAAGGAGCCCATGGAAGAAAAAAGAAGCCAAAATAGCTCAACCTCTGTGGTTCAGAGAGGGTTCATGGAGAAGGTGGCATTTGGATTGAGAATTCTTTATGGAGATATAATTGACATGTAACACTGTCTTAGTTTTTATGTGTACAACATAATGAGTTGATAAATATATTGTTGTGAAATAATTGCCACAATAAAATTAGTTAACCTTCATCACCATGCAGTTATAATTCTTTTCCTTGTGATGAGAACTTTTAAGTGATTTTAAATATGAAATATAGCATTATTAACTGTAATCACCCTACTGTACTTTACATCCTTATGACATTGATTTTGTTACTACTGTAGAAGTTTGTACCTTCTGTCCCCACCTTCACCCATTTCACACCCAACCCTCCACACCCTGCCTCTGGCAACCACCAATCTGTTCTATGTATCTCTGAGTTCAGCTTTTTTTTTTTTTCAATCCTCACTGGAGGATATTTTTCCATTGATTTTTAGAGAGAGTGGAAGGGAGAGGGCAAGACAGAGAGAAATATTGATGTGAGAGAAAAACATCAATTGGTTGCCTCCTGCATGTGCCCCGACCAGGGCCTGGCCCAGGAGGAGCCTGCAACCATGGTACATGCCCTTGAGCGGAATCGAACCCGGGACCTCTCAGTCCACACGCCTACGCTCTATCCACTGAGCCAAACCACCTAGGGCTGAGTTCAGCTTTTTTTAGTTTTGTTTTTTTAGCTTCCACATCTAAGTGAGATCATATAATATTTGTTTTTGAATGAATTATTTCACTTAGTGTCATGTTCTCAAGGTCCATCTATAGTGTTACAGATGTCAGAATTTCCTTTTCCATGACTAAAGAATATCATAATATTCCATTTTATTCTTTATTCATTCATTTGTCAGTGGACAATTAGGTTTTTTCCATATCTTGGCTACTGTAAAATAATGCGGCAGTGAAAATGGGGGTGCCCATGTCTTTCTGATTTAATGATTTTGTTTCCCTTAGAAAAAAATCCAGGTGGAATTGCTGAATCATTTGGTAGTTTTGTTTTTCATTTTTCTTTTTCTTTTTTAAAATATATTTTATTGATTTTTTAACAGAGAGGAAGGGAGAGGGATAGAGAGTTAGAAACATCAATGAGAGAGAAACATTGATCAGCTGCCTCCTGCACACCTCCTACTGGGTATGTGTCTGCAACCAAGGTACATGCCCTTGACTGGAATCGAACCTGGGACCCTTGAGTCCACAGGCCGATGCTCTATCCACTGAGCCAAACCAGTTAGGGCTCATTTTTTGAGTAACCTTCATACTGTTTTTCAGAGTGGCTGCACCAATTTACATTCCCACCAACAGTGCACAAGGGTTCTCTTTTCTTTATATCCTCACTAACACTTCTTTGTCTAATTTTTAAATGTGTGAGGTGATAGCTCATGGTGGTTTTGATTTGCATCTCCCTCCCGATCAGTGATGTGTAGCATCTTTGCATGTACCTGTTGGCCATCTGTATGTCTTCTTTGGAAAAATGTCTATTCCGATCCTTGAACTGAGTCTTAGAGGTTGAGTAAGGGCTCACTGTCCAGGGGAGATAAGGAAAGGCATTCTAGGCAGGAGGGACCGGCAGCCTGCACAGGTCCAGAGACAGAGCATGGTGGAATGTGTCAGTGAACTCCCAGTGCTTTGGAAAGGCTGTGCCACAGAGCTCAGTTGGCAGAGAGGGAGAAGACGGGGCATGAGAGGGGGGAGGAAGTCAGATTATGAAGATTGGGATTGCCTGAGACCTCTCTGGCAGCCGTGGCCGGAGTGGGTGGGGTAGAGAAGAAGTGGGGAGATGCTTCCAGGAAGTGTCACATGAAATAAAGGATAGTCCCTTAAAGTGTGTCCCACCGTCATAGGCTTCCCTCTTTTGACTATTGTCCATGGCTGCCTGGTGGTGAGTATTGTATTTCACCCAGCTGCTTGCTTCATTCATTTTTACTATCTGCCGGAAACATTCTTTTCCATGAACTTGATCACCATTAGTAGTAGTTAAAAAAAAAAAATAAAAGAGCCCCCTACCTTTGGTTAGAGAGAAGTTCTTATAGGTCTCAGAAAAACTGGGATGAGTCCAGTGTGTCTATCTGGTTCTATTCCCTTGGGGTGGGGAGGAAGAGGCAGATTTCATGTGCCTGACCTTAGACTCCAGTTCTCTGTGAAGTTGGTTCAGCAGACAAGCAGGAACAGATGGATTGAAATGTTAAAAATCTGTTTGTTAAATGATTTCGGCTAACACAATCATTTAATTAGGGAAAAAAGCACCCAGACTATGTTCCTTCTTCAGTGATATTTAAAATAAGAATATCATTATTAATCATTCAAATGCTAACTTGCAATTTCTACACCATCGAATGGAAATGAGAGGAAGAGAGAGAAGTAGAGAGAGAGAGAGTCTTTTGTAGAAACTGACTATCTTTGTAGTTTTATTTTTGTGGTAGATGCAAATGATTTATTATTTGTGTTGTTACGTAGTCCAGTATGCAATCAGCAGTTCCCCCCATCGCTTTATAAATAATTGTTGAATTGTGACACCTTTCCTCTTGAGTAACCTTTTCTACAATAGTCCTTTAAGGCTCTAGAAGATTCTTTAAAAACATGAGGTTGCCAGAGGGATGTAGAATGAGGTTGGCTACAGAAGGTAAATGGGTGAGGCCACCTGTGTTACAGAGTGTTGGTGGGTGCAGTTGCACTGCGTGTGCGCCCGACACTGTGTTTGGTTTGGACACTCAGAGATGAGTAAGGTCATGACTCACAACACAGGAAATACAAGCGACAATTTTACCCCAACTCCAGTATGAACTGATACAAGTTCCCCAGTAGAGAGGGATCCAAGTGTTGGCTCTGTGCGGGGAGTTGGCAGTGTTTTCACAAAGAAAACCGTACAGGCTGGGCCTTAAAGTAGAAATTTCAGTCAACCAGCGGAGAACGGCGGGTGGGATGGCGTCGGAAAGAGCATTTCAAAACGGAAGCAACAGAGATGTCTCCTGGAATTTTGAGCAGCTTGTTTCTTTTCCTTTTCCTAACCTCTGCTATATCAATGTTGTAATTTCTAATACATTCTGAAAAATTCCCCTTTGAGGAAAGAATGGGCTGTATCATGTCAGCATGTAGTAGATATTAATCTTGTCAGTGAGGGGGTAGTGATTGAGGATTCCTTTAAGGCCCAACATCAATTCACTTAAGTATGTTTTAATCGTTTGCTCTCCTGGCCTGGGCACTCACACATAAGTCTTCGCTGTCAGAAGCGAGGCACGTGGCCCGGGCAGCACAACATTTCCCCCCCATTGTTAGGCACGTCTGTGTAATGAATCAATGCAGGCTCTTCCGGTTCCAAATGTACTTAACTTTCCACGAAGCATGCCTTTTCATGACTGGGCTTCTTTCAACAAGGTTATTTATTTGTAGTTGCGCGAAAAAGAAACATAAGCTCTAAGAGAGCTGTGGTGCCAGATGATAAATATATCCTTTCAAGGGCCGTGTTAAAAAAAAAAAATGGGTGACTGTATTTAATAAAACTTCTTAAGTTTTAAAAAGTATTCTTCATTCCCTTTTAGACCTCAGCTGGATCTCCAAAATACAAGTGAATCAACCGGCGGTCCTGAGACGCGCTCAACAAATCCAGGCTCGCAGGACCGTGAAGAAGGAGTGGCAGGTCAGGCTTCTTAGTGCCTGTACCTTCCAGTGCCTGGCTCTTCCCTCAAGGCCGCAGTATTGAATTTCGCTCAAGATGTATCTAACCTTAAAAGATTGCAGCTGTCCATGACTTATTTTAATAATTCATATATGATGATGATGGGTTGGAGAAAGATAACACATTTATCCAAACAAGTTAAAATTGTTATCACTCTTGAGTGGCAAAGCCGCAAATGACTTTGAGGCATCTTTATTCATGAGTGCACTCAATGGCATCTTTTCTCAACACATTTATTCAGTTTCTTGGACATACCTCCTTTGGATGGCTTCTATTTGAATTTTCAAACCGTAACACCCAAACCTGGTGTGCCCACTGCTGAGGCCCTTCGGTGACCTCCTTTGACCATCATATTTTCCTTCATATTAATTTTCATAAATCATGTTTCAAAATTCAGAAAAATGATGTTGCGTGGAGTACTTGTGGTCAGCATATTCTCCTGTGGATACCAACCAAAGACGTGCTATGCCTCGCAGGACTGAAAGGAATTGAGAGTCCATTCTACCAGGGAGGCAAAGTGTTGTGATCGAATCCTTTTGGGTGACATCTCACATTTTGTTCATCTTTGGAGATATGCTGATTGAAAAGTTAAAAGGAAACTAGTCAGAATGAGTTGGGAGATATGAATATTATTTAAAAATGGAATTGGATTAAATTGAAACAAACAAACAAAGGAGTTAGGGAGTCTTTTTTTGTTGTTGTTAATCCTCACCCGAGGCTATTTTTCCCATTGATTTTTAGAGAGAGTGGAAGGGAGGGGGAGAGGCAGAGAGAGAGAAATGTTAATGTGAGAGAGACGCATCGATTCGTTGCCTCCTGCACATGCCCTACTGGGATCAAACCTGCAACCGAGGTACGTGCCCTTGACTGGAATTGAACCCGGGACTCTTCAGTCGGAGGGCTGGTGCCCTAACCACTGAGCAACCAGCGAGGGCATGGAGTCTTTTTATACTATCTCATCTGAGATCCCAGGGCTGGAGGTGGAACGTTGAGACAGAAATGCTCTTGTTCCCACGTTCTTCCATGTGGGGTAGCTGTGAGGGGCTCCTTGTGAATGAGATGGAGCAGTCAGATGTGGGGAGACTGGATCTATTAGGGATTTCAGATTGGAATCTATGGGAGAAATAAAAAGTAAGACTGCTCTTCCCCCTTTTATTTTATTCTATGTGATACTCAGGTTGTTGGTCACTCTTAGCAATGTTTATAACAGAATGATATGCTGTGAATAGTATACATGTCAGCTTTTAGCATTCATGTTTGTCTAGTGATTCTCTGCTAACTAACTGGGTTGGAGATTGATCTTCTTTTTTTTAACCTTAGTTTTATTTTCCTTCAAACCAGGCTGCTTGGCTCCTGAAAGCTGTTACCTTTATAGATCTTACTACACTTTCGGGCGATGACACATATTCCAACATTCAAAGGCTCTGTTATAAAGCCAAGTATCCAATCCGGGAGGATCTCTTGGAAGCTTTAAACATGCACGATAAAGGTATTGTATGGTGTATAATCTGTCTGCGTTTTTCCTTTTTACAATGCTGATGACTAAATCCAGAGGACTTAAGACAAGATTCAGCTGCTAAAATGATAGCAACAATAAAATCCAAGTAATAGAATTGTGTACACAGACAAATAATTAGATTCTTCTCTGAAAAACAGCAGGGAGAGAATCTGAGTCTTATGTGTAGGCCTGTTCTTTCCATCATGGATTCAAGTTGCTGGTAGAGAACTTCTTGATTTTTCTTTTCATTTCTTCAGTTTGGGAAATTTTCTATCTAGTGACTCTAAAATACTGAGTCTGATTCCCCAGCCACATGTGAAAAAGCCAGTCTCATTACTTAATCATCACATCTCATACATAAAGTATTTTCTGTGAGCAAATGAAATACTTTTGAGAATAAAATGCAAATGGGAAATATTACATGCTTGTATATTAGGTTCGATCTTTTGAGAAAAGTTATATTCACTTTCTTAGTATACATGAAAGAACTTACAGCAACTTTAGAAAGTTGCTATAGGTACAAAACTTTAATATTTTAGAAATGGAGGAGACCTTTGAGAGTCAGTCTCCTTATTTCTAATATTTCTTTTTAAAAAATATGTATCTTTATTGATTTCAGAGAGGAAGGGAGAGAGAGAGACATAAAAACATCAATGATGAGAGAGAATCATTGACTGACTGCCTCCTGCATGCCCTACACTGGGAATCGAGCCCACAATCCTGGCATGTGCCCTGACTGGGAATCGAACTGTGACCCCCTGGTTCATAGGTCAATGCTCAACAACTGAACCACGCTGGCCGGGCTCTAATATTTCTAAATGAGGAGACGAAGACCTGGACGGCTAAATGCTGTTTGCAGGAGGACGTGCCCTGTTGTTCGCTGGGCTGGTGTCAGGAGCCAGGTCTTTCTATGAAGGGTGTCTGTAATGAGTGCAACTGGATATGTAGATAAGTTGTAGACCTAAAAAACTGGACAGCTTTTGAAAAATATTTATGATGTTTTTCTTGAGTTGACAATAAAAACAACACCTACTAGTAATACTTAATAGTAACAGCTTTGGGGGAGAGGGGCTGAAAAATGTAACAACTCTGTATGCTTTATGTTATTGTTTTGTTTTATAGTGTTTAATTTTTATTTTTGTAAGAGCTTATTCCTCAAAATGGAGGTTCCAGATTTATTTACTAAAGGTCCGGTGCATGAATTTGTTCACAGGTGGTCTGGCTGGCTGCCCTGACGGGGGCCCATCGGGCTGGGCCGGCAGTGGGGAGGGGCCGAGGGCAGTTGGCTGGCTGGCCCCACCCCTGATCGGGATGGGAGGGGCCTATTGGGGGCCAGATGGACGGGGGTGGGGGGGGCGGGGGGGGGCTGATTGGGGTCTGGATCAGGCTGGTTAGCTGCTGCAGTACACATCATAGCCACCGGTCATTCTGGTTGTTCTGCTGTTCCAGTCACTGGGCTTTATATATATAGATTATTTTTTATAAAAGGGGATAGGATTAATTAAATGTCATTTTGCTATACTACCCTGTAAGGTTAGCTTATATTTTTCTTCATCCACTTTCTGAATGCTGGACAAATCTGGATTTTGTTAATTACATGAAATAAGATTTTTTTAAAAAATATATTTTATTGATTTTTTACAGAGAGGAGGGGAGAGGGATAGAGAGTTAGAAACATTGATGAGAGAGAAACATTGATCAGCTGCCTCCTGCACACCCCCCACTGGGTATGTGCCTGCAACCAAGGTACATGCCCTTGACTGGAATCGAACCTGGGACCCTTGAGTCCTCAGGCCGATGCTCTATCCACTGAGCCAAACCGGTCAGGGCATGAAATAAGATATTTTCATTGACCCAAGACCACCACCCTTATTATTTAAGAATTTAAAAAAAGTCGTGTTATGTTAACTTTAAAGAACAATGTATCACAATTGTCTTATTCTATGACTGTAACGATGAGAAAATGGTCCATGTTGTCAAGAACTGGAAAGAAATGTGGAAAATCAAAACCGAACATATTGTCAAATTACAGTGGGAAGGCTGGGGAGTGTTGATGGGGGAGGTAGGAGATCAACCGAAGGACTTGTATGCATGCATATAAGCATAACCAATGGACACAAGACACTGGGGGGGTGGGGTTAGGGCATGTGCCAGGGGTGGGGGAGGTCGGGGAAGGTCAATGGGGAAAAAAAAAGGAGACAATACGTACTACTATTTGTAATGCTTTAAACAATAAAATAAAATAAAAATAAATAAAAATCTTTTAATTTTTGCTGCATCATGGGGGAATTCTTTTTCCCTCTCATTTTGATTTCTGCTGATACTGTGCTATAGATAATAGTTAAAGGCATATTGAACTTCCCATTCAGAAGGCTGCTGTGGTTTCTTTCTTCATAGGCATCACTACGGCTGCCGTCTGTGTCTACCCTGCCCGTGTGTGTGATGCCGTGAAAGCACTGAAGGCTGCCGGCTGTACTATTCCCGTGGCATCAGGTAAAACTGGTGTGGCTTTTGTTGATGTCTTTCAACATGTTTCCAGTTCTTCGGCTCAGACATCTTGGGGTATTACATATAGTTGTACACTATGCTTTTAATCAGTTTTATGTATTTGATCGGTTGTATTTATTCTTTTAGTATTTATTAATTGCCTTCCAGGTAGCAATTAACATTAACTAATTACTAATTCCTTTAATCAAAGGGAATTATATTCTCAAAAATATAGACCTGTATCCTTGTCCTTAAGGCAACTTAGTTGTTTTGGAGGAATAATCAAATTTAAAAAATCATAATGCCAGATGTGTAGTATATTATATAAATGTAAAATATGATAATAAAGTCATGCAGAAGGTAGTGGTAACTTTGAGCGGGAACTTATTTATTCTGCAGAGGTTGGTGACACTTGGAGAGTAAGGGAATGCTTCATAGAGACAAACAATAACTGCACTGGGTCTGAAAGGGTAAGGGAGTTTCCAGTGTTGAGAACATAGGGAATGGCATTTAGACAGAAGAACGAGTGTGGGTAAAGGCAGAAGCATGTTCCGAGAACTGCAGGTGGCTTGCAATTGTTGGATCCTGAGGTGGGACTGTGGGAGTTGAAGCTGGAGATCTTACGGGAGACCATGCCAGGCTGCGCCATTTGGGCTGTGTTCTGGTGATGGGGAAGGTACCTAAAGGTTTTAAGCAGGGGCAGACCACGATCCACTTCATGATGTCCTGAGTTAGGGCATGGTAGTGAGCAAATGAGAAGGGGTGAGCTGGACTTAGGGAGACTATCCCTGTCCCTGTGGGCGATGATGAGAGACACCCCAAAGCCTAGAAGATAAAAGAGGGCATGTTCAAGAGTTACTGACTTAAGATAGACACGTAGGACATGGCGTAAGGGAAAGAAAAGTCTTTTTAAAACCTTCAATATAGTGTGTGTGTGTGTGGGTATGTGTGTGTGTCTGCCTCTTACACATAGATAGATGGATGGATGGGTGGATGGATGGATGGACGTAAAATTAAAATTTACTTTTAAAAGATGTTGGAGAGCCTGGCTGGAGTGGCTCAGTGGTTGAGCATTGACCTATGAACCAAGAGGTCATTGTTCAGTTCCCGGTTAGGGCTCCATTACCAGTAGTAGGCGTGCAGGAGGCAACTGATTGGTGTTTCTCTCTCACTGATGTTTCCATCTTTTCATCTCTCTCCCTTCCTCTCGCTCTGAAATCAATAAAAACATATTAAAAAAAAAAAAAGATGTTGGAGGAATATCCTGGTGCTTTAAAAAAGTATCTATAAAGATTGTTAATTTATTGTATTCAAAATACATCAAAAGAAACATTATGTACAGTATTTACATATAGCTCATTTGTGAAGATTCCCAAAGTATTTGGCAGCTACACCTTTACTGATGTTAAATTCTCAGTCGATTCAGCGTTTCCTCTATACAACAGAGAAATGTGCCTTCCTCTAAGGGAGCAGACCCAAGGAATTTAACATCAAGGTAACACAAGGGATTATCTATAGCTCTCAGAATGGAATTAATGATGCGTGTCAAAATGTTTAATACTTTTCCGAAACTGTAGTTGTGTTTTCATTTTCTTTATGTTTGGCCCTGCTCGTCCCAGCTCTGTCCCTGCCCCAGTTTTGTGGACTGATCAGGTGCTTTTTCTTCATTCTCTTTCCTTTATTCCTGTCTGCTTAGCTGGTTGTTCTAAGATAGGCATGGGGAGGAACCTACCTTACAATTTGGTTACAATGGCTAAAAATGTGAATGGTAAATAAAAAATACATTGAGGGCCTCCTGAGTGGGATGCATAATTAGTGTCCTGATGTCAAGATAGGGATACAGCTACTATTTTATGAGCATCAGTGTGATGACATTTTTTTAATTGCTATTTGCTCAGAGTAACCTCATGAGCATCTCTGAAGCAACTTGATTTCAGGTCTTCTAGACGCGAGGATATAATGCTGATGTCTGTCCTAATGCCATTACTATATGAGATAACATTCTGTTTCTTCACACTTAACTTATCAGGATATGCATGAAGTTTTTAAGTGTCATGAATGCTTTGGTCTTTAAATGCTGATTTATTTTGTCTGAAATTCTTGGTTGACCAAACGAAGTTCCTTCCTTTCTTTTCTTTTTTCCGTTCTCTACCAGTGGCCACTGGCTTTCCAGCTGGACAGACTCATTTAAAAACACGATTAGAAGAGGTCAGATTGGCTGTGGAAGATGGAGCTACGGAAATCGATGTGGTAATTAACAGGACCTTGGTGCTGACAGGCCAGTGGGAAGGTAGGTGCATGTCCTAACCTACAAGGGAGACACAGTTCTTCCCTGGTGGACGAAATGGTGGGGATCTGGTCAGAGACAGCATGTTTTGGAAATTATTGCTCCACATCACAAGTGATTGGATGGGAGGGTGAATCTAGGGCAGTGGTTCTCAACCTTCCTAATGCTGTGACCCTTTAATACAGTTCCTCATGTTGTGGTGACCCCCAACCATAAATTATTTTCGTTACTACTTCATCACTGTAATTTTGCTGCTGTTAATGAATTGTAATGTACATATCTGATATGCATTGTTACAAATTGAAAATAATTAAAGCACAGTGATTAATCACAAAAACAATATGTAATTATATGTGTGTTTTCCGATGGTCTTAGGCGACCCCTGTGAAAGGGTCGTTCCACCCCCAAAGGGGTTGCGATCCACAGGTTGAGAACCGCTGATCTAGGAGAAGCCATGGCTAAGATCACTCATCCTTGTGCCCCTGATAAATCCTGGAATTTGCCTACCTGCATGAGCTTTTTAGATCCTTCTGAGTGCTTAGGTGAATAGTTATTCCCATTCAGTAGATTATTAACTTTTATCCTATTCTATATTGTTTTGTTAATCAATGCAATAATCACTCCAGGCAAGTCTTTTATGCAAAGTGTATTTTAATATGATGGAGGAAATTTCCCTTTTATATGTTAATCTTTGTGTATTTTTAGGATGTGGAATTATTAATGTCTGCTAAGTCTGTATTTACTTCTATTCTTGACATAGCTCCTATGAATATTATTTCATATTCACCTTTGAGATTCATGATTTACTTTCACACTGATTACAATGGGATGTTGCCTATTCCAGTAATACACTATTGTCTTTTATAATTAGACTAGAGGCCCAATGCACGAAATTTGTGCAAGAGTAGGCCTTCCTTCCTCCGGCTGCCAGCACTGGCTTCCCTCTGGCACCTGGGACCCAGGCTTCCCTTGCAGCCCTGGCTTCATCCGGAAGGTCGTCTGGTCTAACTAGCATATTATGCTTTTATTACTATAGATAGTAAAGAAATAGATTTTACCTCTCCAGGGCAGCTGTCTTTCCTGTGGCCTCTCAGTGATCAAACTGCTTCGATCTTGTGGCTCTACCATCTCAACATGAGGCCTCTTCAGAACATGTGGCACTCACACCTCTCTTTAATGCTTTGGCAGGAATGGCTCATGCCACTTCTGCCCACAGACACTTGATCAGAACACATGGCCTCCCTACCTTGGAGAAATCTGGGAAGTGTAGTCTTCTGGGTACTAGGAAGGAAAGGAAAAACAAATATTGGTGTAAATAATGTCTACTGTACTTCACACACCTGGCAATACTTCTGTTCTAGTGTCACATGGACATGAAAGTGTGTCCAGGTGTTGGAGTTTAGATTTGATTTTCTTTGAAATCTTGAAGTCATTTCTCCATTGTATTTCAGCTTCCTGTATTACTTTTAAGAAATCCACCGCCATTGTGATTCCTTCTGTTTTTCTCTGGAAGTTTTTAGGATTTTTCTCTGTCCTTTGTATTGAGGCATTTTATAATGGTGTGGATCTTTTACCTTATAATTTTTCATCATTAGGTTTTTGTACTAATTGCTGGAAGATTTTATCAACTTTACCTTCCAGTTATTTGATTGATTTAAAAAATTACCTCTAATTTTATATTTGCAATTTTACGATGTTTTTCTTGTTTACATATTATTCACTTTTTATTGCATTCTCTCTATTTTGTGGCTGTAATATCTGTTAAAAAGATTTTTAAGTTTAAGAAATAGTTGTAGATATAGAAGTATAGTTTATATTGTAACCTGTGCTTTGTCTCTAGAATACTATTAATTGGAAAATAAAATACAGTAGGAGAGGGGTTTTGATGTAATTGGCAGTCCCTTAATGGACTAGGAATGGTTGTTTGTAAGAACTGGTAATTTCCCAATAACAGGCATTCATGCAAAATATAAAAACACATTTTTGTCCTAGACCATATTTTTCTATTAACCCTTTTTTATGGTGTTAATAACCTCTTGACCCAAAACAAATGGAAAAGGAACATTTAATATTAGAAATGTAATTCTAAATAGAAATCAGCAATGACTTAGGACTTTTTCCACTGCAGTATTTTATCTTTCGGTTCTCAATTTGGTTACACATTGTATTTTTTCAGTGTTATGTTTTAATATTAGCCATTTATTAAAATATGAGTCTAAAATTGATTTCTTGGAATTTGCTGATGGAGGGGTCTGTCGGGCTATTACACATTCAAATCTGGGTCCTTCTCTGTGTACTGAGGGTATGTAAGACCTGGTTAAAGAAAGAAAGCATCTGCCCTAACCGGTTTGGCTCAGTGGATAGAGCGTCGGCCTGTGGACTCCAGGGTCCCAGGTTCGATTCCGGTCAAGGGCATGTACCGTGGTTACGGGCATAACCCCAGTAGGGGGTGTGCAGGAGGCAGCTGATCAATATTTCTCTCTCATCGATGTTTCTAACTCTCTATCCCTCTCCCTTCCTCTCTGTAAAAAAACAATAAAATATATTTAAAAAAGAAGGAAAGGATCCCATTTTTAAAAACCTGGCATTCAGAGTGCATCTCAACCATGTCTGTGGTCACAAGGACCCACAGTTTAGGATATGAATTCAAAGGGGAGGTTGGAGGGGCCTCATATTCCTCCTCTTGGGTTCTCCGTGGTGATGATTTGAAATCTCTACTGTTCTCAGACTTTTAACTCTTCTGCTCACCTGGAGGCTCCTTCACTCTTAGCTGACGACCTACCTGCTACCTCTCAGAGAAGAACGAAAACATTAGACAGGAACTCCCTCAAGGCCCTTGCATCAGATCTGCTTCCCTTTACACCTCCTCTCAATCCAACCCCTCTGTTATGCCCGGGCTTTCATTTCTTCCGCATTTTCGGAGGCCTTACTCCATTTATTGGCCTTTTCCCCCTCCTGTTTCTTTAGCCTCCCTCGACTTGCTCATTCTCATTAGCATCAGACGTATGTAAGCTTTTCTTATTCATTAAAAACCCCACATGCCACCTTTCCCTTTTGTCTCCAGCTAAATTTCCCTTCCCGATGGCTAAATTCTTGATTCAGATGTCACTGTTACTCTTGAATCTGTTCTTGATACTAATGCCCTCTCATTTCACTGTGCCCAGGGGATACCCTTCCTTCTCCTTAGCTTTACTGTTCAGCAGCATGTGACACATGCTGGAAACACTCTATTGCCATGGTTCTGGTGACTGTATGTCCTTCAGGTATTCCTCCGTGATTCTCATTTCTCCTGCATCTTGTTTACAAGTTCCTCTGACTCCTCTGGCCTCCCAGAGAGTCGGTGGTCCTGGGTTCTGCCCTAGCCCGCTCTGCGACCACCCTCCCTAGCCCGCTCTGCGGCACACACGCGCTTCTCTCTTCTCTGACTTCTGCTACGTCCCCTGTGCCGAAGACTCCCACACCGTCTAAATGTCAGAGCCCGAGTCTTGCCTGCCTCCTGAACTCATGTTCCATTTCCCCACTAAACTCTGTTGCTTTTCATCCCTCCTTTTCACATAAGCAGACATTCAGAAATCGGTGAATCTTGATCCAAGCAGAGAATCTTGACATTTTTTTGGGGGGAAAAATGCACATCTCTCCAACTTAAACACTTTCTGTTAAACACAGTTTTATTTTAGCACCGTCGTGTCCATGCCTGTGTTACTCTGGAGCACAGTGATTCTCCCAGGGGCAGAGATGTCTGAGGGGACTTGCCCCACAGCTCCTGGGCCAGACTGCTGTGCTTTCTGCCTTCATACGTCTTCACATTGAAACACTGTTGGTGATGCTGCTTTGCCTGGCCCTTTGCTGTTAAGCTTTTTTTTTTTTTAAATATATATTTTATTGTTTTTTTACAGAGAGGGAGAGGGATAGAGAGTTAGAAACATCGATGAGAGAGAAACATTGATCAGCTGCCTCCTGCACACCCCCTACTGGGGATGTGCCCGCAACCAAGGTACATGCCCCTTGACTGGAATTGAACCCGGGACCCCTCAGTCCGCAGGCCGACGCTCTATCCACTGAGCCAAACTGGTCAGGGCTGCTGTTGAGCTTTTTGCTGTGACATCCTGCTTCGCTCCTTACGGCGCACTGTCCTTCCCTGCCAGTGCTCCCCTCGATCCTTTCGTCTGGGCACAGAGAGGTGCACCCCCTGGCATCGCTCGGGGCAGTGGTTTTAACTGCCGAGGGTGTGGGATGTATTGCTGGTCCTCCGAGTTACCTGGCAGACACTTTCTTTCTTTTTTTTTTTTAGAACTTTCAATTTTATTTTTCAATTACAGTTTACATTCAATCTTATTTTGTATGAGTTTCAGGTGTTCAGCATAGTGGTTAGACAGTCCTATACTTTACAAAGTACCCCCCCCCCCCCGATATTTCTAGTACCCACCTGGCACCATGCATAGTTATTACAGTATCATTGACTATATTCCCTATGCTGCACTTATATCCCCGTGACTATTCCAACTGCCAATCTGTAGTTCTTAACCCCTTCACCTTTTTCACCCAGCCCCCAACCCCCTGCCCCTTGGGCAACCATCAGTCCGTTCTCTGTGTCCTTATGATTGACAGACGTTTTCAGATGACTGGCCCCAGTACCTCTCCTCACAGAATCTTGTGCATCCCCCAACCCCCAGCTTGTGGTGGGGTGGCGAGGACTGTGCTGGCCTGTGGTAGAGGTGGGGGCACCCAGCCGACCGGCCAGGTAGGCCAGGCATCATGGGACCTCAGTCAGACCCAGGACGTGTACCCTGTGGAGCAGGAAGCGAGGGTGGGGCTGGGAGACAGAAGAACTGAGAGCTGAGTCTTTGCATTAGACAGACCTTGGTTGCAGTCCAGGCACTACCATTAGTAGCTCTTTTCTCTTGGGCAAGTTCCTTCTCTGTGCCTTCTGTTCCTTTTGTAAAATAGCAATAATGGCATCTACTTCACAGGGTCGTACTAGGGATTAAATGAGATAATGTGTGTGAGTGGCTCATCCTGTTGCCCAGCCCAGATGACTCCCTCCTGCATTTTCTTTGCTTTCTCCCTCTTCCTCCTGCTGAGGTTAGTATGTGGCCAAGCACATGTATTGAGTCACTGCAGTGGAACTCTAAGGGCTTGAGCTTCAGTCTCTGTAATTTTGTTAATTTACACCTAGACTTTGGGCAAACGCTTCTCTCTGCCTGCATTTAAATAAGCTACCAGTGCGGGGGGGGGGGGCGGGGGGACGGGGGGGGGGGGGGGATAAGACTTAAGGATTTCCACAGCCCTTTAGAGCTTTAATGGCCTGTGAGTTTATATTTGGCGTTTCGTTGTCTGTGGGTATCATTCCCATGACAAGTGCTTGCAATACTGTTTTTTTAATGACGATATTGAAGTTGACATCTAAGGTGCATCCTTAAACCATTCTTTGATGAATCCCAGAAGGGATTCTTCATCTCAAATCTTGCCCAGCAGGTTTTGAAAACTAAGTGCATTCCATGCTCTGTAAATACACAGAAGTGTTCACTTTTTTTTTTTTTTTTTACCTTTTTATGACCTCTCTCTGCTGCATATCTTTACTTACTACTATATTACCAGGGACATAGAAATGCTGTCAGATTCTGCCTCACTCCACAACCTTCTAGTTCCTTGAGCCCGGGACCCGGAGCTGTCTTTCCTAGTTTCCAGAAACCCATCTGGCCCTGGAACACCAACAGAAATGACCCCAAAGGGGGCCTCGTCTGTGATGTTTTCCCAGAATTGTATGCTCAGTGTAGCAAGTGGAAATATTGTTTGTCTCCTGCTTCCAGAGCCTCAAGTGCCTTTCACCCACTTCCCTTCTGTAGCCCAGAGTTGCTCTTCTAAACCTGGTCTGTGGAGTACGTGCCTCCTGGCTATCAAGAGTTGTTGTTGTTTTTTTAAAAATATATTTCTTTATTGATTTCAGAGAGGAAGGGAGAAGGAGAGAGAAACATCAATGATGAGAGAGAATCATTGATTGGCTGCCTCCTGCACACCCCACACTGGGGATCGAGCCTGCAACCCAGGCATGTGCCCTTGGTCAGAATCGAACCTGGGACCCTTCAGTCCGCAGGCCGATGCTCTATCCACTGAGCCAAGCCGTCTACGGCCTATCAAGAGATTTAGGGAGAGAGAATGAAATATTCGGGCCAAAGCTACAGTGTCTATCATTGTGTCGTACACTAGTGGATCCTGAAGAACTTGAATCTGGGCACCCATTTATTTTTCTTGTTTGCTTATTTTTACACAAGAGGGATGGTAGAAAGAACATCCTTTAAGAGAAATTGGTGTTTTTCTTCGTTTTGTAGAGCTGTTAATCATCATATCAACGAGAAAAGCAATCTCGGCATCTCTAGACACTTTCTTGGGAAGAATCACATGAGCTGTAATCTGTGCTTTCTCAGTTTTGGGAGTTGTTTATAACAGAAAATGCTAGAGATACTTCTGGCAGCTGTATGCTTTTATGGCTTTTGTTTTTATGCTCAAAACTTCAAATACTATTGACCAAAATGTGTGTTTTATTTCTTGTAGGTTATTTTACTGCCTGGTGTTTGAGCTCATCTCTGTTTTACTTAGACTAGATTAATTAGATGCCTTGGTGGAAGAAAACTGTTCTTGAACATTTTGTGACTTTTTTAGTTTAAAAGGTTGCCGTACAATTTATATTAAGTGTTTTACTGTACATATAATTATCATAAGAGTTATTTTCAGGCCATTCTTCTGCAGTGTTGAACATCTTTCCGGTACTCAAAAAATAATTGCTTAGATATGTTCGTTAACAATTATTTTTTAAGTGCCTTTGGATAGCACGAACTATAAAAGAAAATCCACTTTACGACTTTTAGATAGGAAATATAGTCTTTAAACACCTGGGTTCTTCCTTAAATAATAATTTCTGTACAGGAAAGCTTCCCTAACATCGTTTTCTATGTCTGTAGCTGTGCTTTTCCAGAAAACTTAACTCACTGTCAGCAGCCTGAAGATTAAGAATATATTTTCCTTTAAGGTGGGAGCTGGAGAGGAACAGATAATTTTAAATAGAAAAAATAAAATGCTATAGATGCAAGTTCCTGCTGACCCGGGGAGCAGAAGGTAGAGTCAGTTTCCACCTATTTTGGATGCTCTTTAAAACAGGTGCGGGATAGCCCTGGCTGGGTAGTTCAGTTGGTTAGAGTGTCATCTCAATACACCAGTGTTGCGGGTTCGATCCCCAGTCAGGGCACATACAAGAAGCAAAAGAAGCAACCAATGGGTGCATAATAAATGGAACAACAAATTGATCTCTCTCTCTCTCTCTCTCTCTCTCTCTCTCAAATAGATTTAAAAAAATTTAAGACAGGTATTGGAAGGATGACCCACTCCACAACTTAGATCCACAAGGCCCTTCATGTAGACCTTGCCCAATGCAGCTAAGTTCTCTGATCCCTGTCAGTGAGCACTCCACCCTCACCTGTTTTTTTATCTGGGAATGATGAGCAGAAGGTCAGGTGTGACCTCCATCTCTCCTCAGTAGTAGTACGAGGGATGAGGGGGGGACAGACAGGAGACAGCCCCTTCTGCTGGTTGAGACACTGTATTGATTAAGCACCTGCAATGTAATATAGCCTGGGTTTCTAGTACACCCACTCTCGCTACTCCTGAAAACCTCATTATAAGTCAAAACATTTATTATCAGGTTTTTAATGTGACATCACTATGCCAGCCACTTCTCTGGTGTATGTGTTTTGTTAAATTTTGCATTATTCTGACTAATTTGCAGTTGTGGTGTTTGAATTCCATTTTCATTTGTCAGTCATCTTTTATAATAGCCTTCCAAATTATTATTTTTCTGGTACGTGCGAGAATTGTTTTTCTTTGTTTTTAATGGGGAATTCTCAGTTTTTATAATGTTTGAAATTTTAACAATGAATATGTATTATGTGAATATGTGAGCAGAAAAGTTAATAAGTACTCTAGGGAATAAGGTCATGATATATACATAGATTTACCAGTAAGGTTATTTACAGTACTAAAGTGTTGTTTATCAGAGCAAAAGATCTGAAACCTTAAATAGCCAATAATAGAAAAATGATTTAATAAATTATTTATGACCATGCAATGGAAGATGGTATAGGGATGTTATTATTTCTAGGCCTTCTCAGAGGACAGCTTTAGGAAATACGTGAATATTCACATAGACACAATGCACCCATATAAACACATCTACCTGTCTGTCTGTCTGTCTGTCTATCTCTCTATTCTAGAACCCATGAGTTCACATGGACAACTTTTACTATAAGGCAACATCACATGGTTTATTTTCGCCTCTCCCTTTCTATATTTATGTCTCTCTTTCTTGTCAGTGAGAAATCTTGCTCCAGTTATTCTCAGTATATTTGCTTATTGGGTCAATTTCCTTGTATATAACAATCTCTTTTTCCTGTGGGCTGTCTCCCTCACCCAGTTGGTGTACTCAGGTTGTTCTCCAAGTTGTCCAGAATTCCCCACCCTCACTGGTAAGAGTGCCCCTCGATGCCCGGAAAACAATTTGAGAATTTTTAAAGGGAGATGCTTTGAAAGTTAGGGGACTTTTCATTCTTTTGAGTAACTATTCTGCGTGAAGAATTTTTTGGAAGGAGGATCTCTTGCTCTTATCACTTCACTTGTAATTCTCTCCACATATATAGTTCATTTGCAATTATGTAAACCTACATCCTGCTGTCCTTTCCTGTTAATGTAGAGAAAACACCCATTAGCTTTTGCATTGTTTTGCTTGTTTATCTTGAAAGTGACAGTTGAGTATGTTAAAGGACATTCTGATCGGAGATAGACTGGGTTACATTTCAGCCATCAAGTCGTTTGATTTGCATTTATCGTCTGTCTGGTTCCTAGGTGTCCATCATTGTGATGCCAGCGTGCCCGGAACTATGTAGACACCTCTCATAGTGCTTCTCCTGGTTTCTGTGGCTTGTGCTGGAGTGGGGTGGTCTATTTTTTCTTACATGTGAGAGCTATAAATTCTAATTATACTTTCATAAGTGTTAGGGCAGTGCTTGCTTCATTTTGTTTTTTAGAGTTTTTGAAATTCCTGGATGTATGTATATAAGGAAGAAATATGGAAAACTACTATTGAATGATTAAATGCTTCTATATGCCTGGTGCTGTTCTAGCCACAGGTATTATTATATTTAATCTTCACAAAAACATGTGAGCAAACTGCAGCTCCTAAGTAATTAGGCTTAGAAAAAATTGAGTAATTCCTACAAGTTTACAAATCTAGTAAGCAGCCCGACTGTCTTATTATCCCAGGAGTCTGTGCTATCCAAAGGAGCATGGGCTCTGAGTTTTAAAAACACGGTGATATAGTAACCATGTTTTTCCAGACCACTCTTCCGGTGCCCCAAAGAGGTTGTATCCACAGGTCATGGAGTCCTCTGCTTTTATCAGCCCCTCTGGGCTCTGAACCTCAGAAGCACTCAGCAATAACGGTAACAGCACCACCACCGCTGCCAGCAACAGGAAAACAAGTGCTGCCATTCCTTGAGTGTTAACTATGTGACAAATACTGTCCTTTGCATTTTATGTGTAGTAACCTGTCTGATGCTTGAAATTGTTCGTACCTCTATTATCCCCATTTTATAGATGAGGAAACTGAGACAAAGGTTAAGTAACTTGCCCAAATGAAACAGCAAATTAGTTTTATAGCTGGGATGTGAGCCCACGCAGCCAGGGCACCCACTATTGGCTGCTTTCCCATCCTTCCTCAGTAAATATTTGTTATACTAGACTTCTGAGTTGAACACAAATGAAAAGCAATTCTGATTAAGTTAAGCTAAAGGACTTTATTAGGAGGATATATAGTAACTCACTGCATCAGTAGGAAGCCTGAAAAACCAGGCTTGGAAAACAAGTAGGATTATGAAAGACTGGGGAGCAGAGGATACAGCCAGACAGGAAGAGCTTGGTCACAGGGCCACTGCTGCTGCCGCCACCACTGGCCAGTACAGTACCATGTTGCTGGCTGGTGGCCACTGGACTCTTGCATCTGCTGCCATGGCTGATGCTGCAATGCTAATACAAATCTCTAACTGTTCTTTCATCTTTGTATCACTCACTGAGATTCACAGGCCCAGGTTGAAGTTTTCATTGATGTAGCCCAGCCCATATGTATGTGTGTGTGTGTGTGTGTATGTATGTATGTATGTATTTATTTATTTTTAAACTCTTTTTAAAAAAATATATTTTTAATTGATTTCAGAGAGGAAGGGAAAGGGAGAGAGAGAGAGAGATATAAACATGAATGATGAAAGAGAATCATTGATTGACTGCCTCCTGCACACCCCACACTGTGGATCGAGCCCATAACCCAGGCATGTGCCCTGACCTGGAATCAAATCTGGGTCCCTTTAGTCCGCAGGCAGACATTCTATCCACTGAGCCAAACCAGCCAGGGCTCAGGCTACATTTTTTAAATTTTATTTATTTATTTTGGTTAATCCCCACTCAGGATATTTTTCCATTGTTTTTTTAGAGAGAGTAGAAGGGAGAGGGAGAGATAGAGAGAAACATTGATGTGAGAGAGACACATCGATTGGTTGCCTTCTGCATGCACCCCGACCAGGGCCGGGGAACCTGCAACCGAGGTACATGCCCTTGACCGGAATCAAACCCAGAACCCTTCGGTCTGCAGGCTGACGCTCTATTCACTGAGCCAAACCAGCTGGTGGGGAGCTGCTGAGGAGCCCCTTTGGTCAGCGTGAGCGGTAGCCATGGTGTACGTTGGGTGTGCTGGGCTGTGGGCCTTCAGGCCACATTTTTAGAAAGCCAGATCTGATATACTTTTTCATTTAATTGTGCTGGTATACTCTGAGAGGAATAATAGGAGAAAGAAGCAACAACTTTCCCAATGTTGAACTTATTAATTAATATATTTGCTCAGAAAAATGTGACCCTCCTAATGTGTTGAAACAGGTCAGTAGAATGATTTGAGGAGTTGGCAGGTAAAGACTAAGAATGCACTCGTTGCATATTCGCTAAACCCAGTTAAATTCTAAGTGATTATTTTTGTTTCATTCTATTTGGATCATGGATGAAAGAGCATTACTCCTAGGTAGCTGATAATTGAGTCATAAAATATATTTGGGTTTTCTGGTTGATTTTAACTGTAGGTGAAGAAATTCACTGGGTATCAAAAGGTGGTACTCTTTAGGAAAAGGATGGCATAAATACGATCGGGATCAGTGTTTCCAGAACTTTGTTATATAGGCCAAAGTTCAGCTTAACAAATGCTATAATAAAATATTTTTAAGCCTTATCTGATGGCTCACTGATTGTAAGCACTAATCCGTATAAAAAATTTCAGTGCAGTACAAGGAGTTGGATCAGGCCCAGAAACAAGATCTGGTTTTCATCACACAACATTTAATGGAAACTCATTTTACTAGAATTCTGAGCTTAATAAGGAATACATGATTTAAGTGCTTATAATAAGCCAGGCAATGTGCAAAGTAATTATATATATATTTATATGTATATAATTATATATATATATATATTCCCTTTTAATTCTCATAATAACCCTATAAAATCCATGTTCTTATTGACGCTTTTAGGATGGTATTGAGCAATAACTTGCCCAGGGTCCTACAGTAAGTGGTGGAGTTGGATTTTAAATCCACATTTGTCTGTCCCTGCCTGGTGATGGCTCATGCACTGAAAGCTTGCCAGTTTGATTCCCGGTCAGGGCATGTGCCTGGCTTGCGAGCTCGATCCCCCAGTGGGGGTCGTGCAGGAGGCAACTGGTCGATGTTTCATCTTGCATCGATATTTCCCTCTTCCTCTCTCTCTCAAAATAAAAAAAAAAAAAGTAAAAAAAAATAAATCCATGTTTGTCTGACTCTCCAGCTTGCTTTTGATGGCAACACTGTACTGTGGAAGAATAGTCATTAATTGAATCACAAATTAACTCTGAATTAGCATTCTTGAATTTTTAGATCAAGAGATTTCCTTGTCACTACTTCTTCGAGAACAATTTTCTCTGTTTAGATTCGGTAACTCCTTCTCTGAGTTAAAAGAATATAAATTGTTATCATCACATAGTCTTGTACTGTTTATACCATCCATTCTCACATGTTGTCAGATTGGATGTATGAGTAATAATTTTATCACAGTTTAGTAAGGATGGGCAGGGTTTGGTAGGTGGTGTGGCATCTCAGATCATCTCTAGTACTCAAAACTACATATTTTTAGGGATTTGTGAAAATATTCAATCTTCTTGAAAAACCTGTGAGACCATGTCTGGTGGCAGTAAACACAGAATTTGACCAAGCATCTTGTAATAGAATATTTGACTTAATTCGTATTCAGGTTTCACTTTCTATCTTCAAGTTAAGTTTTCTGGGATTGGGAAGACAGGTTTTGTGCCTCTTGTTATAACTTTGGGTTTGACTGAGTTTGCTGACGTTTAAGTACTTTTTACGTACGTTAGGAAACCTATGAATTACAGAACTCTCATTGTATTAAAAAATGCTTATGCATGTTTAGTTCTTGTTCAGTTTAATCTGTGTGCTTATAAAACTGCTTCCTATCTGCCGAAACCGGTTTGGCTCACTGGACAGAGCGTCGGCCTGTGGACTGAGAGGTCCCGGGTTCGATTCCGGTCAAGGGCATGTACCTGGGTTGCGGGCACATCCCCAGTAGGAGATGTGCAGGAGGCAGCTGATCGATGTTTCCCTCTCATCGATGTTTCTAACTCTCTATCTCTCTCCCTTCCTCTCTGTGAAAAATCAATAAAATATATTTTAAAAAAAACCAAAAAACTGCTTCCTATGAAACACACATACAGGAGAAGGAAAAAACGCTGCCCTTAGTCCTGATAATTTGCCACAGCTCAAGTTCAGGAAATGAATATGGCCAAGCTGATGCAGGGTGACAGCCCAGATCCACTGGTGTCAGGACAAAAGACTGTAAAATAATTTTTTCAAAAATTTTATACTTATGACACTGATTTTGTTTACTAAAATTCTGTTACTTTAAGTAGGAACTGTTTTTCCTCTCGGCTTTATTTTGTTGTGTACAGCTTTACATGCATATGATCAAGCTGCTTTCAGGGTGCTACGTGGAGCCTGAGAAAGCCAGGTGTGGCTCTAGGGCAGCCGTAGGCAAACTACGGCCCGCGGGCCGGATCCGGCCCGTTTGAAATGAATAAAACTAAAAAAAAAAGACCGTACCCTTTTATGTAATGATGTTTACTTTGAATTTATATTAGTTCACACAAACACTCCATCCATGCTTTTGTTCCGGCCCTCTGGTCCAGTTTAAGAACCCACTGTGGCCCTCTAGTCAAAAAGTTTGCCCACCCCTGCTCTAGGGTCAGGGGTTAATAGATTCAAGGCCACATCTCTAAATCCCTCCACAGCTGGTTCTGCACACGTACAGCCAAGGCTACCTCGACACTTTTTTGTCAGAGAGATAGACACACACCCTGGCAGATAGTGCGACAAGCTGTTATGTCTTTATTGTCATTAGCAGGGCTCTCAGGAAAGGCCTGCTTTATATTCCAACAAGAGAACTTATTATGTGCGTGTGAATGGAAGAGTTCATAGGGACCCGAGGATTTTTTTTTCTCTTTAGTTTGCAAAGTGGTACACCCCTGTATGTATGGTCGGTAGATTTCTTTTTACTTATAAGTAACCGTCATCTGGAAGAGGTAGAAATTATTTGTAATTTGCATGTCATTATAATGATATTTTTTAAATCTTCATGCCTCTGGACCTCGGGCCAGGGCTTGGAAACTGTTTCGTGGTAGCAAACTAAGCATTCCTTGTAACAGAATGTGAACTGCAACAGAATGCTCTAGGCGATATTAAATTGGGGCGATTTTGAGAAAGTGACAAATGTTTTATATTTCCTAAATCTGAGATGGGCTCTACCAGCTCTAAACGGCTGCCAAGTCATGTTATCACTTGCCTGCTTTGTAACGGCCTCAATTATTTCCTCCCCCAGCCCTGTATGATGAGATTCGTCAGTTCCGCAAGGCCTGTGGGAAGGCGCATCTCAAAACCATCTTAGCAACAGGAGAACTTGGATCGCTCACTAATGTCTATAAAGCCAGCATGATAGCAATGATGGCAGGTAAGCATATTCTATTCAAATGATCATATCAATTGAATTGATGTTTTTAGGTGAAACAAGTAAGTGAAAACATTTGGCTATTTGCTAAAAGTGCTAACCACTTGGATTTTGGGGGCGGGCGGTGGAGGGGGGGGGCGGGATGTCAAATATTTTGGGACTACATGTACAATGTGAAGTGTCCAAACAGTTGGCTTCCTTCCACACTCTTGGTTGGCATTTCATTGCTGCACTATCCTGATATGGCAGTAGATGGCTCTCTTGTTAGTGAATTGCCTACTGCGTTATTCTTTGATTATTCATTCATCAGCATGTTAGACAGGATTTCTTTAACTCTGGCTTATTCCTCTCTGTGAATTTAAGTGTTTGATTTTTTTCGTGGGGATAGAGTATCCATGCTGTCTAAGGAAACCCGTGCTTTTGTGTTAATTCTTTCTTCTGAAATTCAGTGCCGAATCATTGTTTTTGATCCTTTCACGTAGAAGTTGGCCTGTTCTCTCCTTTGGCGGGCAGAAGGCCTGTCCATTTAAGCTTGCGACCTGCTTGATTCCTTCTCGTTCTCACCGGCACATGAACCAGTGAGTAAGTCTTGGGAGTTCGACCCCTTTACTGTATCTACTGCATCTCTTCTCCATTCTGCGTGCTGCTGTGGTAGGCCACTGTCACTCCCACAGGGATCTCCACAGCAGTCTCCTGACCACTGTCCCCATATCTTTTTTTTTTTTAAATATTTATTCTGCTCTGTCGAGTAACACTCCCTCCACGTTCTGCGTGGAGTAGGGTTCGGTATCTGAAAGAGGAGCCGCACAACAAATGAGAGAAAAAGACACGAGATAATTTTGCAATATTGGGGGACCAGGCGGGCAAGTCCCGAAGGACTTCCACCGATGCTCAGGCTGCTCCGATCTTTTATTTAGGTCGGGGTAGCCTGAGGTAAGGGGATTTCAATGACACATGGATCAGCAGACAATTTCCAGGAATATACAGAGTATCTGATTAGCGCATCAGTAGATGATTTCCAGGAATGGGCCGAGTATCTGATCAACAATAATCAACAAGGATCTACACAAGTATCTAAGGAATTAAGGGAACTAAGGTGGGGATGATGCTTCAACTATTATTACCTAAATTAACTGGGTGGTTCCTAGATTAACTGGGTGGTGCACAGTTCTGACCTTTGCTAGGACTTCAAAGGTTACTAGCTTTGGGGGGTCTCTGTCTAAACTCAGCTAGTGAAGACAATGAATGGACTCCGGCATGTTCTAATTGGATTGAATGGTAATACAAATATTGTGAGCCAGACATACCTTCTTCGTGGATTATATTTTAAGTGCCCAGAACTTTATATAAAACCACACGACCTTGTTTCTCTCACAATTCATACTATGGGACCTTGGGTCTAACCTTTGAATAGGCCCTTTCCTTGACCATGACTGTTACAGATCTGATAAAACTAGCTCCAGTTAGAAGTTTTGAGGTGGAAAACCTTGCTAAACAGAAACTTCAAGCCTTCTGTGGCTAACAGTCTAAAAGCCTCCCTCAAAAGTGAAGATAGAATACAAAAATATAGGCTCGTACAATCACTGTAAGACTGCTGGGAAAGTTTATTACCACCCCAGCGCTTACACTAAGAGCCACAACGTGCAACTCGTACCAGATCTTGAGCATTGTCATTTTCAAAGATGTTAAGAAGGATGTAAACATTATCCTGCACCTGACGGCAGCAGCAACAGCAAGAGAAGCCCAAGTGCTCCCTCTAAGGTGTAGAGCCATGCTCAGGGTAGACACCGACACCCACTTCAGCTAAGGCTCCCCGAGTGCCCTCACGGTCATGTTAAGCACAGCTCTGGGACGATCACAGAGCAGGGCATCCACCACCTCAATCCCTTCTCAGGAATTTGCTCCAAATGGAGAAATCAAGTCAGGCTGCATCTGGCGAGCAGGAGAGGAGCTGGAGCCACATCAGCAACACGGGGATTTGCTCTCTGCTGGCAAGGTCTCCTGGTGCAGTTTAATATGTCCCCATCGTTGTCTTCATTGGGAAAGCTTTGCTGGTTCATGAATGTTCTCCACCAGGAAGCGGGCTGCTTCCTCTATGTTGAGGTTGTCCTTTGCGGAGGTTTCAAACCCTCCAGTGAAGCCATGTTCTTTGCAGAACCGGTCCATCTGGGCAGGAACTTGGCTACCTTCCTTTTTCTGGTCACATACATTAGCTAAGAGAACAGCAGGAATAGGGCCACCACTTGGAAGATGGACTTTACTATCCAGGTCACTTTTCCATTTTAAGACGGCCTCAAATGTGGAACCTCTCGATATATCAAAGACTACAAAAGCACCAGCAGCTTCTTTATAGTAGACTCGGGTCATGTTGCCAAACCGCTCCTGCCCTGCGATGTCCCACAGCTGCAGGCGCACCCGTGTCCGGCTGTCCCGGCTGAGGACCTTGAGCGGGAAGTCCACCCCGATGGTGGCCCGGTAGTGCTGGGAGAAGAGCTGGTGGACGTAGCGCTTGATGATGCTGGGCTTGGCCACGCCCAGCTCGCCGATGACCAGCACCTTGAAGAGGTGCTCGTGGGTCTCCGGCGACCGCCCCCCGACCGCCCAGGTCCCCGGCCCCGCCGCCCACCATCAGCGCCCGGGCCCCTCTCCTCCTGCGGGCCGCTCTCCGCTGCTCCTCACTGTCCCCATATCTGCGTTCGTCCCCTTCGAGTCTGTTCGCCACAGTGTTGCCAGAATGATCTCTCAGAAATGATCTATTTGATTGCGGTATTTCTTGCTTAAAAGCCTGCAATGACTTTCCTTCAGGTTCAAGGTAAACTGCAAGTTCCTTCAGCCTGATTTTTAAAGTGGTCATTCCCAAGACCCTGCCTGGGCCTCTGCCATCTCCCCATTCTCCCTTCACGCCATATGCTCCAGTTCTGTGGAATTGCTTGCAGTTTTCTGTGAATGTCACCGTCCAACCCTTTTGAGTGTTTGTGCTGTGCCCCTTGCCTTGAAATATGTTTTGCCCAAATAACTTCTTAGCATCTTTGGATTCAGCACAGGTGTCACTCTTCTCGAGAATGTGTCCCAGCACTGCTTTTTCCCCACCACTTGGTTCATTATCGCTTCTGTGCGCCCCTGTCGCATTCTGTTAAAACCTCTGTCAGATAACTTGTCGCACTGCTCTGTGATCGAGTTTTGAAGTTCTAGGTGCCCTACAAGTGGCTCCATATTTGGGTGAAGATAGGAGATTTCTTAGGTCTTAAATCCGGGCGTCTTTGAAGTCACCCTCCAGATTTTTTTAAAAAAATATTTTCTATTGATTTCTTTACAGAGAGGAAGGGAGAGAGATAGAGAGCCAGAAACATCGATGAGCGAGAAACATTGATCAGCTGCCTCCTGCACCCCCCCCCCCCACTGGGGATGTGCCCGCAACCAAGGCACATGCCCCTGCCCAGAATTGAACCTGGGATCCTTCAGTCCGCAGGCCGACGCTCTATCCACTGAGCCAAACTGGCCAGGGCCACCGTCCAGATTCTTATACTCATGTACTTTTAGGATACTCTGTCAGGCTAACATTGTTCCCTGAAACTCTACTGAAGGTCAGCCTACTAGGCATGAATGATGCTCTGCTCACTGCTGCTGTATCCAGATCTTTTCTCATTCAGAGCAGAATCTCTGAAAACCTAAGGATGAGAAAGAGTGGGTGGTCATCAATCATGTTGGCACTTAAAAGATGTGTAGTAATAGAAGACTGTCCGCAACTCTTAGGAACCCACCTTTGGAGTCTTAAGTGGACAAGGAGCCTCCCTTTTCACGCTCCTTGTCAGGACAAGAGATTGCTAGCCCAGAATGCTGTTGTTCAGGACATAATGAAAGTATATTCACTCTGGGACATCAGCCAGCCCTTTCCTAATCACTGCACCCACTGCTCATGACAGGAACATGGTATTAAGTCATCACACTTGGCGCCTCTGTTCCACCCTTTCCTCTACCTGTGCACAGACAAATACCTGATTTGAAACAGGCTCTCCCCTGTATCTTCCTGCCTACTCCTTCCCTGTCCATGTTGTTGTTTATGTCCTTCATTTAACCATTGTCTACTTTAATATCTCTTAATCTTCACATCATTCCTTTAGTTGATGAAGTTTAAAATTAAGTCTCTTGTCTACAGTCCCGAAACTAAGAGATCACATATGGTCATTATTTGAACCCAAGTCTTCTGGTTCCAGCTTTATTGTTTTTTTCTGTCTCTCAAGGCACCGTGCTAGGTCTTGGCATGAATTAAAGACACAACCTTGTGAAGTGGCCTGTGTGGAAGCTTCTAGCATACTTCCTGGCCCACAGTTGTGCTTCCTGTTATGTTAAGAAGGAATATAGTAGAAAAGAAGTAATTTTAAAATTTCAAAGAATTAAAGAAAAAATTGAACTAAATTCACAATGCTTCCCATTTTTGTGATATTTAAAATTTTTTTTCTCAAAAATCACTTTTATTGAAGTAAATTTATATTCAATAAAGTTCAGGTGTTTAAGTGTACAATGTGATGGGGTTTTTTTGTTTTTATTTTTAAAATATATTTTATTGATTTTTTACAGAGAGGAAGGGAGAGGGATAATCCGAGAGTAAGAAACATCGATGAGAGAGAAGCATCAATCAGCTGCCTCCTGCACACTCCCTACTGAGGATGTGCCCTCAACCAAGGTACATGCCCTTGACCGGAATCGAACCCAGAACCCTTGAGTCTGCAGGCTGATGCTCTATCCACTGAGCTAAACCAGTTAGGGCTGTGATGAGTTTTGACAGTGAATTCCACTTCTCACCTTCTGCCCCACATGCAAGCACTGATCTGATTTTATCTCCCACCGTAAATTAGCTCTGCTAGTTTTAGAACACCATGGAGACTTTTGTGCTTGTCTCCCCCTGATCAAAGATAATAAGGTTGAGGTGTATCCATGTTGTTCTGTGTATGAGTTTGCTTAGACGTTTTCCATTGTACAAATATGCTGAGTTGATAAATTTCCTGATATAAAGTTGTTTCTAAAATTATTTAGAAGTTTGATGTCTACAGGACATTAGTTTGATGTCTACAGGATCTGTGGTTATATATACTTCTTTATTCCTTTTACTAGAGGCCTGATGCATGAAATTCGTGCCAGAGTAGGCCTTCCTTTCCCCGGCTGCCAGCACCAGCTTCCCTCTGGCACCCGGGACCCGGGCTTCCCTCACAGCCCCAACTTCATCCAGAAAGTTGTCCAGAAGGATGTCTGGTCTAATTAGCCGTTACGCTTTTATTATTATAGATTGGTCATTATTGCTGTTATTACTGTTTTGTTTTTGTTTTTTGTTGTTGTTTTTTTGGTAGAAAATGAGCCTTGCTAGGAGTCTGCCAGTTTCATTGATCTTTTCAAAGAGCCAGTTTTTTGCTTCATTTTGTAATTTTTTAGTTTAAAATACTTCCTAATTTCCCTTTATTTTCTATCTCAATTTTAAGCCCATCCAGTGAAATTGATGCTATTGTACATATTTTATTTTATTTTTTAAGAAGATTTTTAAAATTAATTTTTAGAGAAAGGGGAAGGGAACGGGAGGAGAAACAACGATGTGAAAACAAAACTTCAATTGGCTGCCTTCTCCATGCCCCCTGGTGGCGATCATGCCCACAATCTGGGCATGTGCCCTGACTGGGAATTGAATCTGGGATGAGGCCCAACTAACCGAGCCAGGGCTATTGTACATGTTTTAGTTTTAGAATATCCATTGTATTATTTATTATAATTTTTATTTCCCTGCTGTGCTTTTCTATTTATTCACTCATTGAGATTATGTTTTCCTTTAAGTCCTCAAACTGCTAATATATATCTGGATTATCTTAGAATCTATCTTAAGCTGCCAATTTTCCAGTGCCTGAAAATAGTTGCCTTATATATTTTGTTTAGTTGTAAAGCTATTTATAGCAAGAAGGCAAGTCTTGGTAACACTCCGTCGTGTCTGGAATTTTTTTTAATTGCCATTGTTTTTGAATTATTTTAGTTTCAAAATCTTAAAAGAAAGGAAGTTTATCATTTACATTCATATTTTATCTTCTAATTTTGATAGCCATTTAGATTATTGCAAAAATAATTCTCTGGAGATAAAGTAGAGATATTATGTTAGTCTGGTATTATACACATCATTGTAAGTATAAAAACGTAGTTAACCAGGGTATTTGCATTTTGGGTTAAGTAAATGATTAGTATCCTACTCTTGCTTTAATCTTGTTTAGGAATCTTTAAAATGTCTTAGGGGAAGAAGCATGGTCATTGGAGTACAAAGACCTGCCCTCTTGTTCTGTCTTGCACATTTTGTGACCTTGAGCAAACACATTAATCTGATTATCAATTGAAATAAAGTAATTTGTGTGACTACATTATAAACTATAAGTTAAATACTTTGCAAGTTACTAAAAAATATTAGTATACCTTCCTACCCCATCCCACCTCAATAGGGAAGGAACATAATTGAATCTATTTTCCCCCTAGACTATTACAAAGCATTATTCAGAACCTCAGTTTTCAAAGTCATTTGGTGTAGCTTTAGGAAACGTAAGATATTGAGCTGTATTTCATTCTGTACTAATCCCAAAGCTTACTATATTGGTAGGATTGTTCAATGAATCTTACCAGAAGATATGAACTCGTTTTGTCAACTCTTGACTCTGTCTTGAAAAAGAAAGGTGTAAAAAGAGTCTGATTAGTTGAGAATAACAATCAGATGTGGTATAGCTACGTTTTTTATGGTACACATCTCAGCTATGTTTATTTGTCATCTCTCTCCATTCTTTTACTCTGGGGGCTATAGCAGCCACCTCAGTTCTTTAGATGTGTATCCAAATGAAATGTCACTTAGCTGGAAATCACTTATTCAGCAGCCACAATGACCCAAAACCAAGCCATGAACCAGGGGGAAGAAGAAAGATGACATATTAAAAATGTGATCTGGAATAAAACAATAACAGCTCACATTTTTTGAGCATTTACCATATGCCAGCGACTTAGGGGATTTATGTATGTTTTTATTTACTCTTCACAACAACTCTATGAGGTAGGTGCTCTCCTGTGGTAAAATAAGAACAGCAGTTCAAAGGATATTTTTGCTTCTATTCCATATGGTCATTATTGATATTTGGAAATACTCCAGGTATTTCTGTCTTTGTTATTTATTATTTTCTCTGTCTGTTCTAGCGTTTCCCCCTCCTCCCCTTAACTGTTTTTAAAGCTTTTAATAAAATTTCCAAACTCTGTCAAATCTCTCCATGATCCTCTAAAAGCTGAATTAATTAATTGTTCATACTGTTGTGCTCCTAGGACAGTTGTAAATACCAGTAGCATTGCCAGATAGTATTTCCATCAGTTGTTCTACTTTTTTAGATTTTTTGCAAAACTGTGAACCTCCCTGAGACAAAGGACTAAATCTCACTTATTTGTATTTCCTGTGATTATTATGTGCCTGACATCTAGGAGAGCCTGAGACAATATTTCGGAATATTTGAATGAATAGGAAAGAAAGATAGCGATGTAAGGAAAAGAGAAAACAGGAAAGTGAAATGTGAAGATCTTCAGGGGTGGGCAAACTTTTTGACTCGAGGGCCACAATGGGTTCTTAAACTGGACCGGAGGGCCGGAACAAAAGCATGGATGGAGTGTTTGTGTGAACTAATATAAATTCAAAGTAAACATCATTACGTAAAAGGGTACGGTCTTTTTTTTTTTAGTTTTATTCATTTCAAACGGGCCGGATCTGGCCCGCAGGCCGTAGTTTGCCCACGGCTGATCTAGATTCATCTTTCCACATGTGCGACAGCTTTGTAGAGTTTGGACATGCTATTTTGAGAGTAAACCTTGAGCGGGAGATTATATAACCATGGCATTGTTTAGGCCAGTGGTCGCCAACCTTTCGGACCTCACGGACCACCAATGGTCTGCGGACCACTGGTTGGCGACCGCTGGTTTAGACCATCTAAGTAGTGGCATGACATTAAAGGTTTGTGAAGATTTTGAAGTAGTTATGGAGGCAAGAAAACACTAAGGAAACCCTTTTGCTTTAGCTTTTTGTAAAAAAAAAAAACTGGATCTCCCATTTACATTAGTGGAAATGCGGTGAGAGAGATACAAACAAAGGAGGAGGTGAGGCAGGAGGAAACCATTGGAAGGGAATATAATCAGGGAGGAGAAAGGAGAGCCACATTTTTTTTTTTCTCATTGAACTGTGCAAGAACAAGGTGATAGGAAGTAAGACAGAAAGGGAAACATGCTTACAGAAAAGAGAAGTCTAAAAGCAGACTGGTCTCCGCTAAGGGATTTCAGCCCAGCAAGTGCACAGGTTGAGAATAATGCCAGGATGTAGAAAAGTGTCTTTATCTTTCAGGAACGGTGGGCTGTTCGCACACATGCAACAGTTAACAAGCTCTGCTCTGAAGTTACTCTAGACCTTATCTTTGGAAATAATGCAGGCCTGATAAATAAGGTTGGAGGAGAAAAACACTGAAGATGCAATCATAATGTCATCAGGTTTGAATTGCTGATGAAGATCTGTGGGAAGAGCACTAATACGAAAATATGGGGCTTGAGAAACGCAGACCTTGAAGGAATACAAAATGAGTTTGGAACTTGGCTGGGATTTTATAATGTGTAGGAAAACAACAACACAAAACTAGGAACCAGGGGAGGGAATATTCGAAATTTAACCCAATAAGATCAAAATCATACGGGAACAATGAGATGAAGCAGAGAAATAATATATAAGGGAGGCCATTAAAAAAATACTGAAGTAAAGGGACAAAATAGTGGGAAACTTGCTATGACGGAAGGAAACCAAAACCCTATAAAGATGCTGTGACTAATATCAAATTAACATCTAAGAATTAAAAAGACAGTTATAGAAATTTAAATATGAATCAGATAGTAGAGTAAATGACAGTGTAGCTTTGTATTTCTAAAAATTGTCACAGGTCACAGAGTCCTTGTCTTAGGTTTGCAAATCTTTGCATACTCAAGGAATATTGATCCAGATGGCACATTTGACCCCTGCAGTGTTCCAGCTCTTTTTTTTTTTTTTAATATTTGCTTTTCATGGGAAAAGCATTTCAATTTATGAAAAGGTGTGCTGCAATGGAAAGTTCATCAGTGGGGAAAGCATAAGACTGTAGACATGTGTTAGGTTAAGAGTTAAAGGATTTAAAGTGTAAATTTATTTGCAGTTTCTTAAACTAGCCCTGAAAATGACAGCACTTATAGGGCAAACACTAATTACCTTGACATCTCATTCAGGGAGTAAATTTAAATTCAGACCCCCAGGCAAAAATTTCAGAGAGCTTACCCCCATGCACCCACGCCCTCCCTGTCCTCTGCGGAGTGCAAGATCAGGAGCTTTGTGGAAGGGAGGTTATATTCCCTGGCCTCCCAACAGTGAAGGCGCTACTGATGGTGAATCCAGTATATGCATATCATGTTAAAAGAAGGGTAAGTCTATACATTTGCACAGAAAGCACTTTACCTCCTCGTGGCTTGGCTTCTGGGGTTAAAAAAGAAAGAAAGAAAAGAAGAAGCTTATAAGCCTAGTTTTTTATGTGGTATATACTGGCCTGTATAAAATTTCACTGTGTGAAAATTTAAAAAATGTAACCGACCTTATTTCTTTTTTTTAAAAGTGTATATATATATATTTTTTTATTGATTTCATAGTGGAATGGAGAGGAACTGAGAGATAGAAACATCATTGATGAGAGCGAGTCATTGATAGGCTGCCTCCTGCATGCCCCACACTGTGATTGAGCCCAAAACTCAGGCATGTGCCCTGACTGGGAATTGAACTGTGACCTCCTGGTTCATAGGTCAGTGCTCAGCCACTGAGCCATGCTGGTTTAAGTTCATGGGTACACAGGCTAATACACAGGCCTAGGAAATGCTTGCTGATGAGTTCAGTTATTAGGTAAAGGGGCATTAATAGATATATTTGTAAACAACATGTATAAAATTAAAATGTCTAATCAATATTTTCCCATTAAAACAAACCTTAAGCAATTTTTTTCCCTCAGTGAAATTGTGATACATGACATAGATGTTAGATCTGTAGACATTTGCTCTTATCTCTGAGATGTGCTATTTATTCATTTGCCTTTAATTCTTGACACATTAACTTTGGTTATTATTATTTAATGTCTGTGCTAGGTTACAGATCTACTAGCAAACTCTTAAACGCTGGGAAATTAGAATTCTTGAATGGGTATACTTGATATACATATTTGTTGAATGAGGAAATAAAGGTTAATAAATCATGTGAAGGTTGCATATTCTTTTTGCAGTTGTTCTAAAAGGGAAATAAAGGAAGTACCTTCTCTTTTAGTAGATGAAACGTTGAAGCTCAGAAGTTAAGTGACTAGACCAAGGCTATACATTGAGGATGTGCAGAATTCTGAAGGTCTCTTGACTCCAAATTCCATGCTTCAGATACTGCACAATCCTGTTCTCCACCCTGCAATTGATCTGTATGTAAAGTTGTATATAAGCTGTGTTTAACCTTTGGAGGCACAGATGTATTTCTAGTCACTGAATGAGATTTATATATTGAACTGTACTTTTCTATCAAGGACAAGGAAAGTAAGACAGGAGGGAGACACTGTGTTTGGAGAAACACTTAGGGGGTGATAGACCTAAGTAAACATAAAAACAAAAGCCAGCCCATGATAGGCCCACAGTAAATCCTTGTTGAAATGAAGGGAAAGGATGCCAAGAACACCTTCACCTCAGACACTCCCATTGTTTTGTGTGTGTGCGTTTACCTGTTCCTCAGATGGTGCCATGGTGATGCACTGGGAATATTAGCAAGGTCATGACTTAACAGCTGCTCTTGAGTTCTTTTCCAGCAGGTGGAAGTGGGGGGGGATCCAAGGTGAGAAAGGGATTCTAACCTTATGGTTTCAACTCATTGGATATTTTTTAATCAAATATTTTCTTAAAGTTCACATCCAGTTCTTGTTTGTTTTCAAATTCCCCCACCGGGGGTACTGAGAGAACAGTTAGGGAGTGACAGGAAAAGTGGACCTTTCTTCCTCTTGTCCATCGGACGAGGGAGGAGGAGAGATGTCAAAGCTGAGGGCAGTCTGAGGGTGAGGAAGCAGAAGGGGTGAGATTAAAGGGGATGGGAGAGAGGAATGGTATTGGAGCATATGCAGAGGAGTCCCTCAGCATGGAAGGGGGAAATGGAAACCTTCCCATGAAGAGTGGTTGGAAGGAAAGTGGATGTCTTATTTAGGAAGAGAGCAGTCATTGGGGTTGTGATGTTATATTCAAATACTTGTAACACACACACACACACACACACACACACACACATGCTGGAAAAAGATGATTGCTCTTTATTACCCCAAGGTAGGAGGGTCCAACTTTAAGAGGTTATGGGAAGCCTGGCTGGCATAGCTCAGTGGTTGAGTGTTGACCTATGAACCAGGAGGTCACAGTTCAATTCCTGGTCAGGACAAATGCCTGGGTTAAGGCTTGATACCCAGTGTAGGGCATGCAGGGGGCAGCTGATCAATGATTCTATCTCATCATTGATGTTTCTATCTCTCTTCCTTCCTCTCTCTGAAATCAACAAAAATATATTACAAAAAAGAAAGAAGTTATGGACGATGGAGTTGGCCTGGTATAAGAAATTGGATGGGCCACATCAGGAGGTAGATGTTCAAATCACAAGCTGGATGTCAACCTGAAAGAGTTACTGTTAGAGTAAGTGTCACTTAGCAACCATTAGGGATGCTTCTTGTGTGTGTGTGTGTGTGTGTGTGTGTTTGTGTGCATGCATGTGTGAAATAGACAGGGCTCCAAAATGTGAAAACAATGGGGAAGGAGGAGTATATTGGTTTCTTAGGAATCCTATATAATAAAAGGCCAATATGCAAATTGACCAAACAGCAAAACCACTGGTTGCTATGACACACACTGACTACCAGGGGGCAGACGATCAATGCAGGAGCTGCCCCCTGGTGGTCAGTGCACTCCCACAGGGGCAGCGCCACTTAGCCAGAAGCCCTGAGCCAGGCTCATGGCTGGTGAGTGTAGCGGCGGTGCCAGGAGCCTCTCCTGCCTCTGTAGCACTGCTAATTATGTCCGACTGACATCCCCGAGGGCTCCTGGACTGCGAGAGGGTGCAGGCTGGGTTGAGGGACCCCCTCCCCCCAAGTGCATGAATTTTGTGCCCAGAGCCTCTAGTGCTGTATAACAAACTAACTCAAACTGGTGATTTCAAACAACAGAAATGTAGTCTCATGGTTCTGAAGTGTAGATGTCTGAAATCAGGGTATCTGCAGGGTCCTGCTCCCTCTGAAATCTGTAGGGGAGAATCCTTCCTTGCCTTTTCTTGACCCTGGTGTTTGCTGGCAATATTTGGCAATCCTCTGTCATCATGTGGCCATCTTCTCCCAGTGTCTCTTCTTTTCTTATAAGGACACCAGTTGTCTCATTTCCCACCCAATGTAGTAAGACCTTATGTTTAATTAATCAATTACATCTGCAGTGTCCCTGTTTCCAAGGTCACTTTCTGAGGGACTGGGGGTTGGAACTGGGGGTCTGGCGGGGGTGGGGGGGGCACAGTTCAATTCATAACAAAGAGAAATAGGGTTCTTGCATTGTGGTTCTATTATTTCCCATAAAAAGACCCGAAGAAGTCAGAGAAAAAGACTTTGAGTCAAACCAACAAACTTAAATTCAGGTACAAAAGATGGATTTCCCCCCCCCCCTGTAAACAATGTTGGATGGTTTTGTAGGTAGGGGAAATCTAGTAGATATTAAATATTTTTATCTGCAAAAAGCACTGGTAAGGTTCTCAATGGGAGATTAATGGCTAAAATAAAGAATGAGGCATTAGGAGATAAATTTGCTTATGAGCAAGAGACAGAGACTAACAGCAGAAAGGAATACTTTTTAGATTGGAAAGGAGTGACATACAACCCAAGCCAGAATCCGTTTGGGGACCTATGGGTTTTTCACTTTATTTTTATTAGACTTTGTAATAAAAATACAGATCTTCAAACAGTCCAAGACAGAGTGAGTAATGCTACAAGCATCAGTAATCAAAAGTTATTCTCTATCATAAACTAAATGACTGATAATAAATACTGACAGAACACTACACAATGTGCCATAATATTATAAAATGGAGCCAGCGATTCTCCTGTGTTCTCCTTTCTTCTGCATGGCTGAATATTTCTTTATTTGCTTTAAAAAAAAGTATTTGCAGGTTTCTGGGTTTAGTTTACAAGCCAAATAAATGCAAAAAATATTTTTTTAAAACTTGGAAAGATGTGTTAACTGAGGGAAAAATTGGTCAATGCTAGACAAAGGTTGTATTGGCGTCACTAGCATAAAGAAATTAGGGACCTTGTATGTTAAATAGCTCAGCAAGCCATGCAGGAAAACGACTTAAGAAGTGAGGGGGCGTTATTGAAATCATCAGCTTGTGACTTTAATGGAAGCATATGCAAAAAAGTCATTGTTAGAATGATGAAACTACACATCTGAGGGAGTGAAATAGTATGGAACTTTTTTTTCCCCCCTTTTTAAAAAATTTAACATAATGGCTCTCAAAAAAAAAAATCCATAAAATTTGTATATGTTACTTTTGTCCTCCCAGGAACTAGTTAGTGTGTGGGAAACATACTTTTCATATTGGAATTGTGCCTGCCAGTCCCTTTGTCTAAGTCACTAAAAGGTTTTTACAAATTCATGTCTGTTTTCCCTTGATTTGTACATTGTCAGAGAAGCCAAGAGAAATGGAGCAACTAAACACTCAAAAGTTAACTCATAAAAGTTGTAAATGCTTTGAAACTAAAAAGGATCATGAAGCATAAAGAAGTCTCATTAACCGCACAGCTTCCACTGGGCAGGTGGGGACACCAGGATGCTGTGTAGACGCACTGTAATTGCCCCCTCCGCCTCCTCACGAGGATTTGGTGAAGTCGGCTCTGTGCCAGGCACTGGGATGAAGGACATCCACAAGGTACCTTTACTCCAAACACTCTGTGGTAGAGGAATGATGATCAGAGTCTCATTAGAAACAACCTTTGGGCAGTGATTGTAGCTGGAGACAGGGACGCCCTTAGGAAGCTGTAACAGCCCAGCTGGCCATGATGAGGAGCTGAGTTGTGGTAGTGAGTGTGGTGGGAATGGAGAGGAGTGGACAGCTACGGGAAGGATTAAAGGGGCAGAATGAATGGAAGTTGGTGAATGATTGTATACCAAGCTGGGAGGGAGAGGACAGAGCAGCTCCTAATGGTGCCGTTTGTCAGCATAGGGAATTCACGGGAAGCCAGGCTTTTCCCCAGGCCTGGAGTCCAAGCCTCTGCTTCCCTTTATGGGACCTCCTCCTCCTGTTCATTCTGTTGTTGGCTTACTGCAGGACGCAGCTCAGTCTCGCCCCTTGCCCTCTCCTTTTTTGTTCTTTAACAAGAAAAAAAAATTAACATTGGTGAGGAGATCTGATTCAGGCTATGAAGATAAAAGAAAGAGAGGCTCTCCTTCTGTTTAGAAAACATTAGCAAGACAAGGCACGTCAAGTAAAATGGAGAACAAATACAGTTGTGTTAGTGATTCGGGAGGAAAAGGAAATTCATGCTTTTAACGTGAATTATTGGGGTGATGCGTTGTCTTGCTAGTGACCCCCGAACGAGTATAGTATGCCTTTTTGTAAAAAATTTATCATCAACTGGGGCATCCGAAAGTAGGTTTCCTATGCTACGAAGCTGCTAAATTGGGCAGGGACAACAGAGGAGGCACTGAATAGTCCATGAAATTGGGAAGAATTTAGATCATCCATGTCACACAAAAGGCTGTTTGTAGAATGTTAGCTGCTATCACACTGGTTTGATATTAACATTCTAGTGAATAATTAAACTATTCCTGTTTATTTTTTAATAAAAAGAAAAAGCATATAAATTTCCTCAGAGTGTATAATGTTACCTATATTTGCATTCACAGATCTTGAGGCTTCTGACTAGTATTGTAGCTGGATAACTGAGACAATTAAAAAGCACATTGTCTTCTGCCTTCCTCAGCATCCTCATTTTACAGTATTCATTAGTGTAAGGCCTTTCAAAAATATAAAAATCTTTAAATTACTTTGAGGCATTTTCATTACAGATGGTATTTTTCTAAAGTGAGTGGCTAGTAAATATACTTTTCTGCTGAAATTATTTTTGAAGTAGATTTCTCATTTTCATCTCCTGTCCATAAGCACATACCCATCGTTGATACTGTTTCTGCCTGCTCTGCTTAAAAAAAAAAATCTCTAACCCCTTTTATTTATTTATTTTTTAAATATATTTTCATTGATTTTAGAGAAAGAGGAAGGGAGAGAAACACCGATGAGAGAGATATATCCAATGGCTGCCTCTTACACGCCCCCTACTAGGGATCGAGCGTGCAACCTGTCTGTGCACAGGACTGTGCTCAATCAACTGAGCCACACTGGCTAGGGCCCTGCTTTTTTAAAAATATATTTTATTGATTTTTTACAGAGAGGAATAGAGTGTTAGAAACATCGATGGGAGAGAAACATCAATCAGCTGCCTCCTGCACACCCCCCACTGGGGATGTGCCCGCAACCAAGGTACATGCCCTTGACCAGAATCAAACCTGGGACTCTTGAGTCTGCAGGCTGATGCTCTATCCACTGAGCCAAACCGGTTAGGGCAGGGTCCTGCTTTTTAACATCCATACTCCCAAGAGGTAATCAGGCATTCCTTTATACCCGAATATACTTCTTAGTTAAATCCACCCCTTTCCACTAACTGTTTTCTTCGGTTGCTCCTTCAGCAGGTTGGAAAAGTTCAGGTTTTTCATTCAAGACAGTTGACTCAGAGGAGAAGTGACTCACACAGAGATTGGAAAGAGGTTTGTGCTTAGAAACAAAGAGATACAGATGCATGTGAAGCCACAGTCTCATGATCTTATGTGATGTTGTGTTTGATGCTCTTAAAGCTGTGCATTGTTTGAGTAATTTTAGACGTAGATGGGATTGCCAGACGTCACCAATTTCCACAGGATCTGCCTGAATTTATGCCTAGTGGATGGTGGAAACAGTGTTAATAGAGGAAATGGTATCAGAGGAAGAGTTTCCCGAGGAGGGTTCGGTCATGAGCTGGGAATAAGACAGGGCTGTTTCCTGCTCCCCAGAGTCAGGAAGGCGGCATTCAGCTAGACATAGCTGGCACGTTAGGGAGGCGACATTTGACTAGAAGCTTATTGACAGTTCAGGTGCTTCGAAAGGAAATCCCAAGTGGACTTTTCATCCAACTGTCTCTTTCCTTATTGCTCCAAATAGGTTCACTCCAATAAAGTTAGGATAATGGTTGCCAGGCACTGTTATAAACTCTAATTATTTGCTAGAGAAATCACAGATGTATAGGACCCAATGTGTATCACCTTGACTTAAACGTGGCTCTTATACATGACCAGCAACTAGCAGGAACATTGGTAGAGAGCTTGGGAATAATACCCCTGTCCCTCAGAGATGCCCTGTGGGAGTTTCCTCTTCTCTTTTTCCTTAGCTAGTTGCTGCCTATTGCGGTTTTCTCATCCTCTCCTGAAATACCGCCGGTGTCTTGGGAAGGGCAGTAGTCCCATTCATCTCTTCTCCTGCAGCCGTTGCTCTGCCAGGCCCAGTGCTAGTTCCTTGGCTGCGCCCTTTTTCCTCATCTCATCTCTTTATCAGTCCCCTACCAAGCCCCAGCTCTGTGGTGAAATACCCTGGAGATTTGAGTTTGGATTTGTTCCAAAATATAAGTGACCTGATCTTGAACTGTACAAGACTCACTTCTTAATACCTATGTGTGTGAATGTCTTTTTAACTTTTTAAATTTATTCTTATATTGTTTCCTAAGACTGATCTAAAAATGCCACAAACGGAATGATTTATACAGTAGAAATGTATTGCCTCCCAGTTCTGGAGACCAGAAGCCTGAGATCAGGGAGTGGGCAGGGTTGGTTCCTTCTGAGGGCAGAGGGAGGATCTGTTCCGGGCCTCTCCTCTGGCTCCTGGTAGTGTGCTGGCTTGTAGAAGCATCACTCTGAACTCTGCCTTCATGTTCACACGGCATTCTGTGTGTGTGTGCGTGTGCGTGTGTGTTTATCTCTTCACATGGCATTCTTTTTATAAGGGCACTAATCATATTGGATTGGGGGCCCACCCTATCTATTCCAGTTACGAATTATATCTTCAGTGACCCTATTTCCCCAAATAAAGTTACACTCCAACATCTGGGGATTAGGACTTCAACATATGAAATTAGTGGAGGACACGACTCAACTCATAACAAGTGAGCCCTAAAGAAGGAAAGGCAAATAGAGTTCAGGGAGGACCTTTTTGCTCATTTTGCTTATGTGCTTAAGGGCTGAGTGCTTGTTTGAAGTAGGAGAGAAGCAGTGAGATTATATTTCTCTATTATGGTGAGCTGCACACCAGCTAAAACCACCTATAAGTGACCCTGGAGAGGATGTAGACTCTAGAGCTGATGGAAGAAAGCAAGGGGGCAAGAGTGACTAGGATGTGGCTTATGAGTGAGCATTTCTAGTGATTTGTGACTAAGAAGCTATTGGCTCCTGTAACTCCTCACCACCCACTCCCCCCAAGTCCTAGTTACCCAGCCCTTCTCACCTTGCAAGTGTAAACTCCTTTGGTAATTTAAAGCTCAGGGTGACCCCCATGCCCAACCTGGCAGATGATAGAAGTGATGGGTTGTAGGGACTGACAGTCAGATGTACCACCTGGCCTTCTTCAGTCTCCCAAGGAAACACTGTTATGCAGAATGCTTAGGAGGGCTTGATAGGACGTGGGTTCTGGGCAGGTAAAACATGCTTGCCAGGGCTGACCTGGGACTTACTATCGGTTGAAATAGTGCTTATCTGTAGAGGAACACTTTAATTTCCAGCCTGCTGTGAATTTATGAGCTTTTGGAATGCATTCCACTTCTAGGTTGTGAAAATTATGTATTAAACTGCTCGATTTAATAATTAAAGGTAGAAAATGTAACTGGTTTATCTATGTAGTCAATTAGCAGTTTAACATAGGCCGCTCATTTAAATCTGAATCTAAAACTAAGTATTCAAAAGACATAAATAAATACAGAGAAAAAATAAGAAGCTCACATAATACCCCCAGAGACCTTACATACTGCAAAGGAGTCACCCCGGAAAGCAAAATAAAACAAAACTGAACGAAAAAAGCCTAATTGCTGCCTAACAACCTACTTCCCCACCAACCTGTGTTTTTGGTTTTTTTGTGTTTTTTTTTTGCTTTGATTTATGAATCTAGACATCTCATAGTTTTGATTAAAAGATTAATTTTAAATGCAACAATTCTCCATTTGTGTTAATGCACCGAAAAAGATGAAGCTAATGTGGAAAAGGGAGAGCGGTATTTTCTGACATAAGAAAAAAAAGAACCAGCCATCTTCTTAAATTTTTATTAGTAATCTCTTTAGTGTATTAAATTGTATGCTCTCTTCTTAAAGACAGAAGGTATTTGCAAACGTATCCTTTGTACAATGGTAACAAATGACTTAATGGGGCTTTGGTTTTTATTTTATTTTTTGGTTATATTCCCCCCCCCAAAAAAAATTAACATGGATTACGTTTATTAATTTTTTGAGACTTAAAGAAAATTTCATTATAAATTAAGATAGAAATACCTTGGGCATTTCCAAACTCCAGGTTAGGAAGCGTTGATTTATAAATCGCAGAGATCATCTGCGTATGTGTGTTTCTTAGTGCAAAGGGTTAGAAATCTTTTGATAATTTAATGAGATCTATGAACCTATTTTAAGTATTAGAGTCTAAGAATAATTAGATAAAGAAGAAACAGCACCTCAGGATTTGGTTTCATGCCCTGGAGAGTTCAAATTAAATTTTGCTAAGAAATGGTTTTAGAAGTTTAAAAGGTTCTGTCTTCTCATGCAGTCTACTTCAAAACACATTTCCACGAGCTAGCCAAGGTAATGAGCTCCACAACACTTGCCCTCGGATCATCTGAGGTTCTAGAAAAGTCCTGTCAGAACCGAAAAGGTTATTCCAGAGACCAGCCTGCCTCCAACCAAACGAATAAAGAAAATGTGTGTGTTTTGGGATTATTTTCAGCTAAAACAATGATGTCCAAACTGCGTTCTGTGATACAATATTTCAATGAAAACGTCTCTGAAAAAGAGGTCACACGATCAGACAACTTTGGGGACATGGTGTAACATGTACGCCTACAAGCCATTCATGGTGCATGTGCACTTAGAAAAGATCCTGAAAGTTTACAGAAAGGAAAACTATGTATTTCTAAGCCCACCAGGCCACACTTATTTTTATGTATGGCAAAGTTTTTCTCGTGTGTCATTCTGAATATTGAACCAAAGGCGAGAGTCAGTGAATATCATTAGGTTCTGTCGGGTCCTGTAGACATAGAAGCGTATGCTCTGTGGGAGTACTGGTATACATTTTTAAGCAGACAAGATTACAGTGAACACGGAGCTCCGGGAGCGTAAGCCTGCCAGTGTAAGTGGTCCAATTTTAGAAAACCTGCCTTGCAGTCGCCCCAAACACCGCCCCCTTCCTGTTGTTCCTGTGGCTAATGTCTGAAATTCCACTGTTAGATCCTCACTCTTTAGTTTAAGCCTGTTAAAATTTAAATGCATTTTAAAAAAGACACGGGTTCAATAACTGTGTCACATTACTTGAGCAAAACTAGTTGATAGATGCAGAGAACTAGATGTGAAGTTTGTGAAAATATTTGATTAAAAAATATCCATTGCGTTGAAACCGTAAGGTTAGAATCCCTTTCTCACCTTGGATCCCCCCTCCCACCCCGAAGTAAAAGAAGTCAGGATATTTATTTGTTCAGCCAAACTCAGAAACTCTTCAAGAAAAGAGAAACTTTCTCTTGAGGCTGACAACAGTGTTGCCAATCAAGATATTTGTATTAGTGCTCAATGTGTGTAAGATAAACAGCTTAGAAGTGGAGAGCAGGAGAAATTTAATACAGATTTGCTCGGTTAAACCGACTGAAACTACGACTAAAATCAGAAAAGAACAGTTAGCGAGTGGCCCTCATTTAAAGTGTCCTGGATCAACTGCGCGCTCTCCATACAGCTCCTCCGACTCCGCCCACCGAAGAAAGAGATCTCAGCCATTCATGTCCTCACATCCACCCTCGTGGACTCCAGGTTGTGTGCCCTGGTTGACGTCCAACACTTCATTCTCCGCTTAGCCTCTCTCTCAGAATGGAGCAGTTTCAGGAAGGCTTATTCGTCACTGCCCAGCACACAGCCTAGAGCACGGTAGTCACTCACAGAAACTGGTGGTGGGACAGACTAGGTCAAGGACAGGTCCCTCGGGCCAGGAAGCATAGGATTTCTCAAGATTACTTCTTGGATGCTTAGCCTTATCATAGGTCTACTTCCCATGTTACTCAGCAAGGTAGCTTCCGTCAGATCCTGAAGTGCCCAATCACTGCTTTATTTTATTAACACTTGTCGGGTTATTGATAAAGCTCTCAGAAAGGTACCCAGCCCATGCTAAGTGCTATGTAAGTGTTTACTAACGAGGTTAATGAAGTAGAAACTCATGTATTTATACAATTAGACAGCTGTGGAATCGCTGGAGAGTTTAGTTGTGTTCCGTACAGACATTATGCTTTACCAGAGCTTACCTGGTTGTGAACTTATTTAGATTTTGTATTTATTAAGTCTATACTGTGACCACTGTGCTCGCTACATATGGTCCGTATGACGCCAGTGAATGAGCTGGCCATGGCCCCGGAAGGCTGTGGGGTTAGTGCACGGGGATGGACACACACATTGAAAAATGGTCCCGCTTATCCGGGCCCAGTGTGTTCTCCAGTTAGCTTTTTAGGGCTTGTACCTTAGTTTCTTCCTCATCTTCTACTTTCGCTAGAACTCCTTAGAGTCTCTGTTTGTTGATAAAACAGTTCCTTTCTCTGTTTCTTCAATAACGTGTTCAGATTGGTGCATAGATGCTCCATTCACGAATCTCTCAGACGGTTGTCTCTCCAACAGAAATCTCTGTTCTCCCGAGGCTTTCCACTTCTAGCTTTTCCTAATAATACCTACAGCTTAAGAGGGTCCCCTTTCACCTGCTACTTTTCCTTCCACATTTTATCCAGGTGGGCTTTGACTCCTGCCTGATTTACTACTGTAGATGGAGTGGGGATCTAGGGGTTTGGGTAGGCATAGCCGGTGGCATATCCAGGGGTCTCAGCCAGGCAGAGAGGAGGCTGTGTATGTGTGTTGGGGAGGAGGGGAAGTGGCACCCCATGTCCATGGTTGCAGAGAGTGATGCCAAGGGAAATTAATAGAGAGGGTGCACCATTGGATTTCTAGCTCAGCAGAGCAAAAATAAACAGTCCCGGGACCTCATCAGTTAGGATTGAGTGTGGCTACAAAAGGCACCAAACTTAAGAACAGTGACGTACATAAATAAGGAATTATTTTTCTCATTAAAAAAAAAGTTCAGAGGCATAGTCAGTCACGGCTGCTGGTTCATCATCCGTGCCAGGTTTAGTGCCTCTGTTTTTCTCTTGGCATTTTCCTCATGGTTGAAAGGCGGCTGCCTCAGCTCCAGTCATCATGTTTCCATTCAAAATAGGGGGAAAGCAATGTTTGTGCTGCTTCATAGTGAAGGAAACGGTTGAACTGGCCAGGTAGGATTTTGACAGGGAGAGAAAGGATGGAGAGTACAAATTTGAAAAGGTAGAGGGTCTTTCTGTGAAATAACACCTCCTCTGGTGTAGGGGGCAGAAGTGTAGTAATGAAAAGCCTGGACTTTGAGTTAGAAAAAGCTGTGTTAAGTTCCATGTGTGATGTTTATAAATTATAGTCTTAGATGAGTTCCTCAATATCTGTCACCCCTGGTTTCTTCATTTGTAAATGGTGATAATAAGAGTGCCTGTCTTTTAAGTTACTGTGGGGATTAAATGAGAGTAGATAAATAAAGTGGTTAGCTGGAGCCCAGTACCTGTGAGTTCTCACAAAGGAGATGCATTCTACTACTAGTAATGTTGTTTTTGTCTTATATTATTACTAGAGGCCTGGTGCACAAAAATTTGTGCACTGGGGTTGGGGGGGGGGGCTCCCTCAGCCCGGCCTATACCCTCTTGCAGTCTGGGACCCCTCAGAGGATGTCCACCTGCTGGCTTAGGCCCGCTACCTGGGGGATCGGGCCCAAGCTGGCAGTCAGACATTCCTCTGGCAGCCCAGCAGCCCTTGGGGGATGTCTACTTACCAGCAGGGAGCAGACCTAAGCTGCAGTCGGACATCCTTAGTGCTGCTGAGGAGGCAGGAGAGGCTCCTGCCACCACCGCTGTGCTGGCAGCCATCAGCCTGGCTTGTGGCTGAGCAGAGCTCTCCCTGTGAGAGTGCACTGACCACTGGGGACAGCTCCTGGATTGAGGCCTGGTGCACAGGTGGGGGCCAGCTGGTTTGCCCTGAAGGGTGTCCCAGATCAGGGTGGGAGTCCTGCTGGGGTGCCTGGCCAGCCTGGGTGAGGGGCTGATGGCTGTTTGCAGGCTGGTCAAGCCCCCCCACCCCCAAGTGGGGACCCTCACCCCATGGAGGTCTGGCCAGCCTGGGTGAGGGGCTGATGGCTGTTTGCAGGCTGGTCAAGCCCCCCCACCCCCAAGTGGGGACCCTCACCCCATGGAGGTCTGGCCAGCCTGGGTGAGGGGCTGATGGCTGTTTTTAGGCTGGCCACACCCCCTTTAGGGTGGGGGGTTCTCACTGGGGTTCCTGGCCAGTCTGGGTGAGGGGCTGAGGGCCGTTTTCAGGCTGGCCAAGTCCCCCGGTGACGGAAGCTCCCAGCCTCTCCTTTTTTTCTTTTCTTTTTTTACTCTGGGATTTATTTACCTTCTATAATTGAAACTTTGTAGCCTTGAGTGGAACTCAGAGCCGGCCAGGGCGGGGTGGAAAGCTTCGCTTCCTCCATTGTCAGGGGCAACCCAAGCCTCCTGCTTGCTCCAGCTCCATGGCCATGGCCGGCTGAAAGCAGGTATCTGGGGTTTATTTATCTTCTATAATTGAAACTTTGTTGCCTTCAGTGGAGCTCAGAGCGGGCCACGGCAGGCAGGAAGCTTGGCTTCCTCCGTCACTGGGGCAACCAAGCCTCCTGCTCGCTCCAGCTCTGTGGCTGCCGGTCGCCATCTTGGTTGGGTTAATTTGCATGTAGTCTCTCTGATTGGCTGGTGGGCGTGGCTTAAAGTGTAGCGAAGGTATGGTCAATTTGCATGTTTTATTAGTGTAGATTATTATTATTATTTTAAACATATGCTTTTTATTGATTTCAGAGAGAGGAAGGGAGAGGGAGAGAGAGTTAGACACATCAGTGATGAGAGAATCATCTATTGGCTATCCCCGGCACACCCCCTACTGGGGATCGAGCTTGCAACCCAGACATATGCCCTGACCTGGAATTGGATTGTGACCTCTGGTTCATGGGTCAACACTCAACCACTGAGCCACACCAGCTGGGTTTGTTTTATTATTATTAGTAGTAGTATTGTCATTATTATTATTATTCATCAGAATTTGCTAGAACCCGAGATACTTTAGGGTGAGCAGCAGAAGGCACCAATGGAATATTAGCTAAATTCAGATCCTGAAGAGTAGAAATGCTAGAGTTTTATTCTGTAAGCAGTTGAAGGTTTTGAGATGAAAAATGCCACAGCAAACCTGTCTTATCTTTCCATTCTGCATTTCAACACTTCTTAGCTCTTCACACTTAAACATTTTTGTGCTCTTTAGTTTTCATGTATTAAATATAAAAAGCTGGGCCAAGTCCACACGGAAAACCTTCTTTCTCCAGAGCAAATTTATGATTTTTTTTTTTTTTTGGTCAGAAGCATAAGTAAATGGATGGCCAGCAACTGTCTCTAATTCCATTTTCTAAATGCCTTTTTACCTTATAGGTTATCATTGTGAATTTCATTTCCCATTTTTGGTAATAAACTTAACAGCTGAAATATTTTTTTGGCTGAGATTTTACATTTTTAAGTTATGTATGTATTCACTTTGGATTTTGACATTTAATACCTCCCCTGAAATACCTGGGAGAAATTACACCTATGACATAACATGTACTTTAGGGGGAGGAAATAAATGCCACACTCAAAGCAATTATACAGGTAGTAATAAAACATTAAATATGTGTTAGAACTTTTAAATGTGGGTTTAAAAGGAAGGTAGGTAAATATCTATAGATATTAAGAAACTATTTATATTCTGTTTTCCGATGAGGGAAATCTCCTAAAAATGAATAGCCTTTAATCAAACCTGTTAGCCTTCTAGTGGGAAGTTCTGTGAGAGGCAGATAAAACCTCTGTATTAAGTGTGTAATGTAAACTATTTCTCTGAAATACACATCATTACCATATGGTTATATATAATTTCTATTTAAAACTGTCGAAAACAGACAGTCTGATATCCAGGGAATCCTGTATGATTTCTAGTGAATATGCAAAATGGATCCAGCTTGTAGGCATGCTGTATTAATTCATAACTTTTTCGGAGTCTAGGTCAGGACCGTTCTTCCTGCCCAATTCACAAACTTCTTTTTCCCATCCTTTCTCCTTGCCTTATGTGTTTTCAGGAATTTGTGAATGATTCTCATATCCTGATGAGGCCCATGACTTGGCAAAAGTTTGAGGTGATCCTCTCTGATCAGACTCTTACCATAGAGGAGATTCGCTGGGCCTCCTTTGCCAACATGTCCCTCTTTTGTTGAGGAATCAAGGCCTCTGGTGGTGGCTGAGTGCAGAGGAATACAGATAAAAATCAAGTCGTGACTAGTTGGAAAATAGAAACAGGATTTTAACTTGACAATGTTTGTGAACAGTAGGAGCGTGGCAGCATTGTCTTTATAAGTGGTTGGTAAGTGGTGACTGCAATAACCCACATGGCCAGGCCATGGTGAATAGTTCCCATTCAGAGCCTTTTCAAGGTTCACCATCTAGAGATCTGCTAATGGAAAGTGTGTGCGTCTCCAGGTACAGTGAAACAATCACCGGGAGATAAAACTCCCTGCAGAAAAATTAACACAGGTTTTTTTTTTTTTGTTTTTTTTATGAAAGACAGGTCATTGTAAAAAGTAACTCTACAGACATCATCTGTTACTGAAAAAAAGATTGATGATGACACTGAGGCAGGATAAGCTCAACTATGTTCTGCATTGTTTTTAAAAGCTTTGTGTTTAAAATTCACAGCACTCTTCTAATCCTGATAAAGTAGCCTAATTTTCTAGCTTGCTTTGTTCAGTAAAATATATTTCTAAATCCATTTTAAGCAGCTATTTCTTCAATTTGAGTCATTTTCTCTCAAGTTAATAGATTCCACACAAGCATACCTGACTTTTAATGTTAATGTATATTGTATATTCCAAACTTGCCTGTGACAATGGGAAGCACAATCAAAATGAAATCCAGTTGTTTAAAGCATATCTAGCCTGTTATTTTGTTAAAATGCATCTTCATTTTACTCTTATTCGCCAGAGTATATATAGTGATACCAAATCACATTTTACCTCGTATTGAGGTTCCATCTCCTTCTTTTCTCCCAGCAAATGAGAAGGAAAAAAGAATGCGTTAGATATGGTTGTGTCATTTCAAGATAAGATGACTCTAAAATGCCGTATCAGTAGAGGACATTTGCTTTAACATAATACATTCCTACACTAGTAAGTTTAGCTGTAACAAGCCGGCCCAAAAAGGAAAGCATTTTGGTTTTGAGGCATCTGGCATCAGTAACTTGATTTGCAGGTTGATGTTTTCATTTTATATTGAGTCTAAAACCCTTTGCTGTTTTATCCAAACCATTATACCTATACAGTAACAGTGCCTGTGGGCACGTCTGGCATTTTCTTTTGATCATCGGGCACTAGTCTAATGTCATGAATCTCATTTTTTCCCTTTCAGCAGTGCCACCAGCTCTCTTGAAAACAGAGGGTAATGTGATGGAGACAGGTTTTTTTTTCTTTAGATAGCCCGACAGAAAACAAATAACTTCTATAACTGAGTCAGTCTTGCCTTTAATAGAGGCCCATTTAAGGGAGTGTTGCCTGTAACAGTGGCCTATTAAGGGAGTTCTTATCATGTATACTGTTGTGTCCCCAGTTCATACAATAGTACTAGCGCATAGTAGGTGCTCAGTGAATATTAATTGAGTGGATGTTGAAAGATTGGGAGAGAGAGTGGTTGGCTTGAGCACAGAGCTGTGAGCACAAGTCACATGCAGTCATGAGTTGGTAAGTGTGGTTTAGAGTTATTCCTGTGTGTTTGAAAACAGAAAGCAAGGCCAATTCCAAACAGGATTAAGGGGCCAGCCAGCTGGCCAGGTTCCCAGGGTGCTAATCCATAAGAGGCATTGAAACCAATGAAAATGTTCAAGACAGAGAAAAGAGAAAATTGTGTTTACTAGAATGCCTCTGCTGTATATGATTAGGATTGGGTATAAGACATAGGGGCGTGTTCTTATGTTCCCCCAAACAGATATTGGCTGCTTTCTAGGGAGGCAGGTCCAGTTAATTACAGAGCTTTTGTTTGTTGAGTGAAGTATTCAAATATGGGGACAGAACTGAATTCTTTGAATGAGAGAGAATAGTTAAGTGTTGTTACCAGGGAACTTCTTACTCTACCTCTGGGCAGATTTAAGCCTTTTTTATTTTTTCCTAAATAAATGAAAACCAAGGATATTAGTTTAAAAGGGCATCAAATTGTAGCTTAGGCAGGGTGAATACAGATTTCAGTGTCTCATTGAAGTTCTGGACCATTCCTGCCTAACAGAGATATATAATTTTAAAAATTCTTAATAGCCACTTTAGTAAAGTAAAAAAGAAATGGGTGAAAGTAATTATAATAATAAATTTTATTTAGCCCAATAAATCCATAATGTCATTTCAGTTTGTAATCCATGTGAAAAGTATTAGTGAGAGATTTTATATTCTCATTTTTGTACTAAGTCTTCAAAACTCTGTGTATTTCATACTGATAGCACATCCCAGTTTGGATGAACCACTTTGCAAGTGCTCAGTAGCCACATTGGCGAGTGACTGCCGCATTAGACATCACAGTCTTCGACTGTGCACAAGGCAAAGTCGGTGACTCCCAGCTGGCATCGTTGAACTGGTCCTAAAAGGCCCTTAAATAAAAATTCTCTCTTTGGACAGCATGACATTCTCAGTGTTGATATCACTCTTTAAAAATCTTTTTTGTTTGTTTGTTCATTAATCCTCACCAGAGGATTTTTTTTTCATTGATTTTTAGAGTGGAAAAGGGGGAGGGGGAGAGACACAGGGAGAGAAACATCTATGTGAGATTGGTTGTCTCCTGCATGTGCCCCGATGGGGGCCGGGGATTGAGCCTGCAATTGAGACCAGAATCAAACTGGGACCCTTCAGCCTGTGGGCCTACACTAGCCACTGAGCCAAACCAGCTAGGGCTAAAAATCTGTTTAAGAAAGTACTAGAGGCCCAGTGCATGAAAATTCATGCACTGGGTGGGGGTGGGGGGTGTGGTGGGGTGGGTGTGCCTCAGCCCGGCCTTCCCCCTCTCACAGTCCAGAAGCCCTCAGGGGATGTCCTACTGATGGCTTAGGCCTTTTCCTCTGCGGGAGGCGACTGGGCCGATCAGGGTAAGGTGCCACCCCCATCACCCCACTGCGGATGCTGCCACTGCCTGCCCTAGCAGTCACCGCTGCTGCCAGGCCTCCTCAGCTCTCCTTGGCCCTCACAACTGCTGTGGCTTTGTCCAGAAGGACGCCCAGAAGACATCCGGTCTATCCAATCTAATTAGCATATTACCCTTTTATTAGTATAGATAATGATAGATGTGTTGAAGTATTTTTCTTCAAAAGTAATATTTTAAGTAGTTTAATGCTTGGATATGAATGCTCTTCATTTGGTTAACCTTATTTCCAGAGTAAAACATCAATAAATAACCATGTCTGTTTAGACCAATGATGACTAAATGTTACTGGTATGTTATAATCATTAATGACGATTAGAGATCACACATTTTCATTATTTGAACCCAGGTCTTCTGGCTCCAGCTTTATTGCCTTTTCTGTCTCCCAAGACACAGTGCTAGATCTTGTCATGAATTAAAGACAGAATCTTCTCCCCATGTACAAAAATTAATTCAAAATGGATCAAAGACCTAACTACAAGACCTTGAACAATAAATTACATAGAAGAAAACATAAGTACTAGACTTATGGACCTTGGTCTTAGAGAGGATTTTATGAATTTGATCCTAAAGGCAAGGGAAGTAAAGGCAAAAATAAATGAATGGGACTGTATCAAACTAAAAAGATTCTGCACAGCAAAAGAAACTGCCAACAAAACAAAAGGGCAACCAACTGAATGGGAGATGGTATTTGCAAACAACAGCTCCGACAAGGGGTTACTATTCAAAATATATAAAAAACTCATACAACTCAACACCAAACAAACAGCCCAATTAAAAAATGGGCAGAGGACCTAAACAGACATCCCTCCAAGAAGACATACAAGTGGCCACAGATATATGAAAAGGTGTTCAACTTCACTAGCTATCAGGGAAGTGCAAATCAAAATTAGGAGTAGCCTTTAGACATGAGACCAGAAAAAGGGGTGAAGGTGCAGATGACTATATATCAGGGTTCCTCAAACTACGGCCCACGGGCCACATGCAAATACAAATATTGTATTTGTTCCCGTTTTGGTTTTTTACTTCAAAATAAGATATGTGCAGTGTGCATAGGAATTTGTTCATAGTTTTTTTTTTTAAACTATAGTCCAGCCCTCCAATGGTCTGAGGGACAGTGAACTGGCCCCCTGTTTAAAAAGTTTGAGGACCCTTGCTATATATACTTAATTTGTTAACTAATTGATAATTTTACTCAGAGTTAGCTTTACTTAGTTTTTACCCCCTTTCTCCCTCGTGAACACACTTCCTTTTTTATTTTAAACTAGAGGCCCGGTGCACGAATTTGTGCACCAGTGGGATCCCTTGGCCTGGCCTGTGGGATCGGGCCAAAACCGTCTCTCCAACATCCCCCGAGCGGTCCCGGATTGCGAGAGGGCGCAGGCCAGGCCGAGAGACCCCACTGGTGCACAGTCAGGGCTGGGGAGGGATGTGGGAGGTTGGCCAGCCAGGGAGGGACCATGGGAAGGCTCTAGGGCAGTGGTTCTCAACCTTGGCTGCACATTAGAATCACCTGGGAATCTTTTTTAAATCCTGATTTCTGGGCCTCATCCTCCAGAAATTGTTTCTTTGTTACTAATGTTGTGGCCCCACCCCATAACAAAGAAACAGAATTTCCAGAGGATGAGGCCCAGAAATCAGGGTTTTAAAAAGATTCCCAGGTGATTCTAATGTGCAGCCAAGGTTGAGAACCACTGCTCTAGGGCATGTCTGGTCCTTCTCGCTCAGTCCTGATTGGCTGAATCTCAGCAGCAAGCTAACCTACCGGTCAGAACATCTGCCCTCTGGTGGTCAGTGTACATCATAGTGACTGGTTGACCGGTCGACTGTCTGCCCCCTGGTGGTCAATGCACGTCATAGTGAGCGGTTGAGCGGCCTTAGCATACCATTAGCATATTACACTTTGATTGGTTGAACGGATGACTGGACGCTTAGCATATTAGGCTTTTATTATATAGGATTGAGATGTAATTGCCATGACATAAAACTCACCCTTGAAAGCGTACAGTTCAGGGTTTTTTAGTACATTCACAGCATTGTGCAGCTATCCCCACTTTGTAATTTCAGTCTTCTTGTTTTAATTACAGATCTTCTAGGATTCACCCCTAACTCTTCTTCCTTGATAAACTTACTCAAAAGAAGGAGGAGGGAGGGGATAGAAGTGAGAGCCAAGAAGTCCAGCATGATATTTTAGGAACCCATTTCTGAACAGTTAACTCTATTTAGATATTTGTAAACACCCTCAGGAGCACCAATGCAATATTAAAAATTAGAGGCTGTATAGAGCTTGGTTTAGGAGACATTCTGTTATTTCCCAGTTTGACTCTTGGTCTAAAATGCGGACAGTATGGCCTTGTAAACATTTGAGTTAAATAACTCTTTTCTTTTTCCAAATTTGTAAAAAACAAACAAACATTTTAGAGTTGTTTGAAAAATTTAAATCCACTCTAAAATAGATATTTGCATTGATGAGTAACTCACCTCTGGTATTATTACAGTTCTGAAGCTCATTTTAAATAGCTACAGTTTAGAAGTGAAGGGGAACTCGTAGCATTAGACATAACTCAAGGACTCTTGTTTGTGGCAAGAGATTCCACCACATATCTTTGTATGGTTAACATAATTGTTTAAGATATTCTCCCAGTGACATTACTGTCAATTACCAAGTATTATATAGTCAGAGTCCCCACGTTGTATTCCATTTGAATCCTACTGTTTTGCATTATTTTAACTGGCCACATTTTTATTTTTATTGAGGCGAAGGCACTACAAGGAATGTGGTTATCATGAGCTAATCTTCCCCTAGGGGTATTTGGGATATTTTCTGCCTCTGAGATTGTGATTGCTTTCTGATTGCCATTGAGCTTGAACATGCCTTACTGCTTAATTATGCAGCGCTGTTGCCTTTCTCATGTGATAGGCTGGGCCAGCTGAGAAGTATTTCCAGAGCTCACTATTCAGGATGAAGGAAAGAACTGAGAGAGCAGGTGTTTTTATTTATTTTTTCTTTCCTTCTTATGTTTCTCTCTCTCTCTCTCTCTCTCTCTCTCTCTCTCTCTCTCTCTCTCTCTCTCTCTCTCTTTAGAAGATGTTCCCCTCTTGTTCACAAGGGTAGCTATTGTCTCTGGGTCATGTAAGGATGTCTTTGTGGTATAATTGGTCTCTAGACTGAGTATCAGCACCATATTGATACCCCTCAGGGGTCTTCTGCTTTCATCTTTGGCCAGTTCTTCAACCATAATACTGGGTCCTTATCGCTCCCCAAATTATTTTCAGGCCTTTGTTGAGTGAAAGAATATAATATCAAAGAATATGTTTTAATTTGGGGATTGGGCCCACAACCCAAGCATGTGCCCTGACCTGGAGTTGAACTGAAATTGAACCTGAACTGCCAACCTCCTGGTACATGGGAAGACACTCAACCAACTGAGCCACACTGGCTGGGCTGGAGCTTCATACTTCTGTACAATGTAAATGTATAGGAGAGGAAAAAAATACACACACACACATACATACACATACACAAACACACACACATACACATACACAAACACACACACATATACACACGCACATATATACACACACACATACACATACACACATACACATACACACACATATACACACACATACACACACACACATACACACATACACATACACACATACACACAAATACACACACACACATACACACACGTACACACATACACACATACACGCACACATACACACATACACACATACACACACATACACACATACACACATGCATACATATACACACACATATATATACACACATACACATACACACATACACACCCATACACACATACACACACACACATACACATACACACATACACACACATACACAAACACACATACACACATATATACACACATACACACACACATACACACATATATTTTTTAAAGGTGTCCTTGCCCAGCCAGAGTGGCTCGGTTGGTTGTGCATTGTCCTGTGCACCAAAAGATTGCCAGTCCAATTCCCATTCAGGGTACATGCTTGGGTTGTGGGTTCAATAAGAACACATCCTCTGGTGAGGATTAAAAAAGAAAAGCTGTCCCATTGCAGAGCGCAAGTATAAATTAGTTTCAGAATCACCACACAAAACTCTCTTGCTAACTTTAATCGGGAATTTTTTCAGAGAATGATAGAAAACACAGTGCTAATGAGTAATGTGCCCAGAAGCTCTTATTATTGGGTTGGCATGAATTCCACTTAATGACAAGCTTTCTCAAGCAGCAGTTGATTTTAATCCTGTTTTCATTAGTGAGGTATAAAATGTTAATAATACCTTCCATTGTGCTGTTCTTTTGTAGCATAGTAGCATATGTCTCCCATGTTCACCAAGACTCCCTTTAAGATTCTACTAGTAACTTCTTATCTCATAAATAAGAGTTGTTCAGGAAATAAAAATGTATGTTTTCCCATTGTTAGCTATATGTTTTTCTAATAATCACATCTGAAGCTTATTAGGCAGTAATAGCCTTAAGATATTATTTTTTTAAATGTACTACTTTGGTCTTAATACTAGTTTTTAATCTCCTCTTGTTTCTGTGAAGTCTGAATGAGATTTTCAAAATTGAATAATAATTTGATCCGTTAATCTTTTGAAGCTAGTAATTTTATTTTCTTCTCTTTGCAGTCTCTGAGGTTCGCAAATGAATAGAGCTTCATTACTGCAGTCTGCATTTAATAACCATTATCCATTATCTTGTAATTAAGACTCCCTGTAACGAATCATGAGGACAATGCAAAAATACATAGTACATTTCTTTAATGAACTGGAAAATGTTCATCTTGTTCTATTTAGTAATGAGTTGCTGAATAGTCATTAAATCCACTGGAGAATAGAGCTAGATGGATTTTGAAGACTGTCTTGAGTTTGTGGTTAATCTATTAGAATTAAAATTTCATCTTCTATTTTTATCAACAGCTGATTAGAAGTCATTCTGTTTGACCAAATTGATTAGAAGACCATATACAAGGGCAGCTGTTGTTTAATGAAAGTTTTTAATGAAACTGTACCGTGGAGACTTGTAATTATGGGCCTTAGAAAAGCTTTGAGTTGCTTTAGACCACAAAAAAGTATTGTGCTAGAGATTTCAAATTAGGAAAAGAAAAAAAATACGTTTTGATATAATACTATAAATTTATTATTAATTTTAATTTCAACTAATTACAGTTGAATACTAGTCTATTTAATGTGTTACTTTTGACTTCCAGGCCTTTCATCTTCTAAGTTAGTCATTTCATTGAAATTGTGGGCACTGATGAGAGAACATTTATATGGATAGCTATTCTAATTGTGAGATATTTTCTCATAAGGTCTTTTTCCCCAAGCTGAGCAGAAGTGAGCTTGGTTAAGGTTGGATTTACATAAGCTCTGAGGAGAGTCTATGGTGTTCTGTGGTGTTGGATATTCTAAATCTAGCATTTATTTCTCCAAGGTAATTTTGTTTTAGCAGAGGGGCAAAGGAAGCAATATTAAAATGAGAAGTAAAACAAAAGTGTGTGCCCGCTTAGTCCCATTGGAAAGTCCATTGTTTCTTTGACAGTAGTATAATACTAATGTACTTTCTATAGTATTTTGTGATGAAAGCTAAGTCTTATTCCTGGGCTTACAGAAATAGCCAGTGGTGCCTGCATGCCTGTCAGTCTCTTGTGTGATCTCTGACTCTCCATTGTCTTTCCTCCTCCCATCTAACTAGACACCAAATTTAGCATCTTAAACACTGATTTCAGGGGACAGACCTCATGTTTCCTAAGGGATTTTTATAGTCACACTAGAGGCCCAGTGCACGAAATTTGTGCATGGCTAGGGTCCCTAGTGGCTGCTGGCTGCCAGCCGGGGCCTCCCTTCCCCTGGCTGCCTACCACCACTGGCCAGGGTGGGCCAGCCAGGGGGAGGGGCCACGGGCAGTTAGCCAACTGGCCCCACCCCCTGGTTGATCTCCTGGTTGAACTCCCGGTTGAGGGGACAATTTGCATATTAGGCTTTTATTATATAGGATGTTCCAAAACACACATTGACACACTCACACCAAATATCACTATCCCCCAACCCCCAAGCTCCCTGCCCCTCACAGAGATTCCTTTGATGGATCCATTTGTTATTCTTTGGATGTGTCTTATATTTTCTATGCTTGTGTTTCTTCTGATGGTGTTGTTCTTCTATTCCTCTCTTCTTTATTCTCCTTCAGGGTTTGTACCAAATTCTACCTATCCCATATTCTAGGTAAAGTGAATCTCTCTGAATCTTTCCAATTCTACTTGACCATGATAGTTTCTTGGCATATGTCTAAAATACCTTAAATACCATACATAATTGTATCTCCATCCATATCTGATTTCTAAATAATAAAGGCTGCTCTTAATATTTAAGGACTTCTGGTTTTAGCTTCAACATGTAGGGAATTTGGAAGTTGTCATTCCTGTTCTTTAGAACACAAAAAAGCCAAATAAAAGGAAAATCAGTGACTTTTCTAAGACCTGTCAAAGAACTTAGGGAGTAGGGCAAACTGCCCCCTTGAAATCTGGAAAGACAGGGAAATCCTAAGAGTCACAATCGAGATCTGCTTACCTGCTAGAATCATACACTGGTAAGAACACTTAGGTGGTAAATTTGACAAATTGTGGGAAGCTTAGTGTAACCCCAATACTTTTGTGGGTTTTACCTCCAGGAGCCCCAGATTCTCAGTGAAAAGCTAAGAAAGAACTTGGTTCTGGCAAGGAAGGGGAAGATAATCATTGCAAAATATGTCCAGAGTGTTCTCCTTAACAAAGGCCTACAACTTTACTAGAGTCTTATCTTACCTGGGAAGGCATTTGTCTTCTAGTCTTCCTACCTCACCAAAGGGGGCGAGAAAAGCTAGGACACATTTGTGAAGGTTACGGCCCAGTGGCACAGGCCTACAACTAGTAAAAGACTGATATTTAATTGTAAGATTATAAAATACTAGAGGCCCGGTGCATGAATTCATGCACGGGTGGGGTGCCTCGGGGTGGCCTGCAGCAATTGGGCCTCAGTTCGTGCCCCCAGCCTTGCAGCCCCGCATTCCTGCCTGGCACCCTGCTTCTTTCCTGGTGCCTCCCGCTCATCTGCTCCACCATCCCACCACAGTCCTGCTCTCATTGGGGCCCATCGGGGCTAGCAGTGCCTCCACTGCTGCCCACTGCCCGCTGCCAGCGCCCTGTTGCCGACGCCCTCCATGTTTTGCACTGCCCCCGGTGGTCAGCGCACGTAATAGCGAGCAGTCGAACTCCTGAGGGGGCAATTTGCATATTAGGCTTTTATTATATAGGATTTCCTCTCCCCCATACATTACTATCACAGTAATGGGGCGCCAATAATCCTGTGGATTACAGTGACAGAGCTAAAAGAAAAAACATAGACTATCTGAGGAGGAATACTTAGGAAGCCCTAAGTAAGCAGGGAAGAAAAAACAAAGATACTATAGGATTTAAATACTCTGGTACCTATGGCTACAGCAAACATTAAGCACAGCCCAACTCCTAGCCAGATTAACATAAAATCTCACACCAAAGACCTGTTTATATCATAGTTGTGTCCTATTACCCAATATGTCATGTCCAGCTTTCAGCTAAAATTATAAGAGATGCTAAAAGGCAAGAAAAAGTACAGTCGGCTCAGCTGGTTTGGCTCAGTGGATGGAGCATTGGCCCTCAGTCAAAGGCACGTACCTCAGTCCAGCTTTCAGCTAAAATTATAAGAGATGCTAAAAGGCAAGAAAAAGTACAGTCTGGCTCAGCTGGTTTGGCTCAGTGGATGGAGCATTGGCCCTCAGTCAAAGGCACGTACCTTGGTTGCAGGCTCGATCCCCAGCCCTAGTCAGAGCACGAGCCGAGAGGCAAACAAATGATGTGTCTCCCGCAGCAATGTTTCTCTCTCTCTGTCTCTCCCCCTTCCTTTCACTTTCTCTGAAAATGAATGGAAAAGTATCCTCAGGTGAGGATTAACTACAACAAAAGACACACACATACAAAACCCCCCATAATCTGTAGAGACAAAGCAAGCATTACAATCAGATTCAAATGTAAAAGAGAAGTTGGAATTATCAGAAAGAGAAATTTAAAATAGCTATAATTAATGTTCAGGGGAAAAAATAGCATGAAAAACTGAAAGGTAATGTAAACAGAGTGATGGAAACTCTTAAGAAATAATTAAAAGGAAATGCTGGAAATAAAAAACACGAACAAAAATGAAGAGTGCCTTATGGGCTCATCATGGGCAGGGTTGAGCCCATGAGTAGACGGGCTCACCAGTAGACTGTGGAAAGTACTAGTGACCATGAAGATAGGTCAAGGGAAGCCCCATAAAGTGAAATATAAAGAGAGAGAGAGAGAGAGAGAGAGAGAGAGAGAGAGAGAGAGAGAGAGAGGGAGAGAGAGAGAGAGAAGAGAGAAAGGCTGAAAAATACGGAACAGAGTTTCTAAAAGTTTTGGGACAATTTCAAAAGGTGTGACATATGTGTAATTGGAACACCAGAAGAAAAATAAATGGAGCAGACAACATATTTGAAGTAGTAATGGTCAAGAATTTTCCAAAATTAATGACAGATGCCAAACCACAGATCCAGGAAGTTGAGAGAATACCTAGCAGGATAAATATTTTAAAAAATTACACCTAGATATATCGTATTCAAATGGAAGGAAACCAAGGGCAAATAGAAAATCTTGAATTAAAAAACAGAAAGAAAATACTGATAGACAAAAATGGAAATAATTACAGTGGTCTTCTTATTAGAAACCATGTCAGCAAGAAGTGAATAGAGTGAAATACTTAAAGTATTGAGAGGGGGAAAACCCTCACCAACCTAGAAATCTATGTCCGGTGAGATTATCCTTTAAAAGTGAAGGAGCTTAGCCATACAGAAACTGAGGGAATTTGTTGTCAGCAGATCTGCCCTGTAAGAAATGTTAAAAGAAATATTAGGAGTAGGACAATGATGTAAATCAGAAACTCTAATCTATATTAAAACGGGAAGAATGTCAAAGAAAGAATAAATGAAGAGTAAACATAATTTTTCTCTTTCAATTGATCTAAAAGATAACTATTTAAAGTAATTACAGTAACAATGTATTGGGTAAGTATACCAAATAGAAGAGTGAAATATCCTAAGGAACAGAAGGGAGGAATTAGGAATATTTTGTTAAAAGGTACCTGAAATACTTGTATGGTGGTACAGTGTTATTTGAAGGTAGACTTAGATTGTTAAAACGAATATTGGAAACTCTAGGACAACCAATAAAAAAAGTACAGAAGAAATTTAACTGATAGGCTGCAAGGACATAAAATGGGATTATATAAAATGTTCAATTAAAGCCAGAGCAGGCAGAAAAAAGAGGTATAACATTTAACAAAGATCAAACACAATAAATAGAAAATTTATAAACTGTAGGTATTAATTCAACTAAATCGATAATAGCTTTAGATGATAATGGTCTAAATCTAGCAATGAAAAGAAGATTATCGAAAAAGCAGACTCTACAATGCAAAAACATTGCCTAGAGAGAAATTTATAACATTAGGTATATATATTTTAAAAAAAGGAATGGTCTAAAATGAATAACTTCAGCCTTCTATCTTAGGAAAATAGAGAAAGAACAATGCAAGCCTAAGGCAAGCAGAACAAAAGAAATAAAAATCAGAGAAGAAATCAATGAAATTGAAAACAAAAAAACACACAGAAAAATAAAAAACCCTAAAAGCTGTTTTTTTTTAAAAAAAAATCAATAAAATTGATAAACTCCTAGACAGACTACCCAAGAATAAAAGATAAAATACATAAATTAATATTACAAATGAAGGGAGGACCGTTACTCTTCCTACGAACATCAAAACAATAATAAAGGAATACTGTGTGTCCACAATTGAATAACTTAGATTAAATAGATCAAAGATATAAATAACCAACACTCACACAAAAAGAAAAGGTCTGAATAAGTCTATAACTATTGAAGAAATTATTTTACTTTTAATCTATTTTATAAAATATTTAAATTATAGAATGTTTTAAAATAATTAATAGCTCTAAATTATTAAATAAAAATAGTATAACCTTACAAAAATGAAATTCAGCTCTAGATGATTTCACTGGTGAATTCTACTAAACATTTAAGGAAGAAATACCAATTCTCTACAGTCTCTTTCAGAAAATAATAGAGAGACTGTGAGACCATCATTACCCTAATACCAAATCCAGATAAAGGCATTACAAGAAAGGAAAACTATAGATCAATATCACTCATGAACATAGATGCGAACATCTTCAACAACGCATTAGTAAAATGAGGCCAACAATGTATAAAAATAATTATACACCACAACCAAATGGGATTTACTTTATAGAGATTCAAGACTGGCTTGATGTAATGTAGTCCACTGTATCAATAATGTAAGAAAGAAAAGTCATAGGATCATATAGTGGATACAGATTAGGCATTGGATGAATTTCAACACCTATTCATAATAAAAATTCTCAGCAAACTTGGAATAGAGGGGAACATCCTCAGCTTGATAAAGAACATCTGGAAACAAACTTCCTCTAACGTACTTACGATGAGAAACTAGATGCTTGCCCCTTAAGTTCCCCTGAAGAACAAGGAAGGCTGTTCTCTCACACAGCTCCTGTTCAGCATTGTCCTGAAAGTCCGACCTGAGGCAGTAAGACAAGAAAATGGGATAAAAGGTATACAGGTTGGGAAATGTGGTAAGCGGCTAATGGCTCCCAAACATAAGTCCACATCCTAATCCCCAGAGCCTGTGAATATTAGCTTATTTGGGGGGGAAAAAAAAGATTTTGCTGATGTGGTTAAATTAAGGACATTGAGATGAAGTGATTGTTCTGGATTATCTAGGTGGTCCCTCAATACCATCACAAATGTTCCTGTAGGAGAGGCAGAGGAAGTTTCAGCTCACACAGGGGAGAGAAGCAATGTGAAGAGGGTGACAGATTCTGGTTTCCTTCTTGCGAGGCTCTTTTCACAGAGTCCCCTTCTTCACTCTCTGCATTTCACTCATCAGAGATGCTTTATGAGGACTCTATTTAAATATGGCTCTCTCTCCTCAAATCCGCCACTCTCTCCTGTTACATTGCTTATTTGTTTCACGGCACTTATCTCCACCTGGCTTTTGTTAAATATTTAAGCTTATTGTCTTCCTCTTCCAGAAATTATCACAAGGGCAGGAACTTGGTCTGTTTTGTTTAGTGGTCTATTCCCAGCACCTAGAAGAGTCTAGAGCCGTGGTTGGCAAACTGCGGCTCGAGAGCCACATGCGGCTCTTTGGCCCCTTGAGTGTGGCTCTTCCTAAGCCTTAGGAGTACTCTAATTAAGTTAATAACAATGTACCTACCTATATTGTTTAAGTTTAAAAAATTTGGCTCTCAAAAGAAATTTCAATCGTTGTACTGTTGATATTTGGCTCTGTTGACTAATGAGTTTGCCGACCACTGGCCTAAAGCATAGTAAGCATTTAGTCAATATTTGTTGAATGAATGCATGCATGACAATTATGTCTCCATTTCCCCCACATGGGCCTACCTACAGACCCAAAGCAAAGAAGGCTTCCAGTGAACTGTTCCAATGTGTCAGAATTCCTATGGTATTTCTAGACTGCAACCCTACCCCGGTCTTCGCTTCGTTCGCATGTGTATAATGCTTAACAGTTTCCGGAGTGCTTTCACATAGATTGTCTCTTTTGATTCCTCAAATATGAAGCCAGTAAGAATTTCCAGATCTATTTTACAAATGAGAGAGATTAGGCCCCAGTTGATGTGGCTCAGCGTTGAGCATTGACTCATGAACCAAGAGGTCACAGTTAGATTCCTGGTTAGGGCACATGCCCAGGTTGCAGGCTCGATCTTTGGTGGGTGGTGTGCAGGAGGCAGCAGATCAAAGTTTCTCTCACATTTTGATGTTTCTATTTCTCTCTCCCTCTCCCTTCCTCTATGAAATCAATAAAAATATCTTTTAAAAATGAGAGAGATTAGGAGATGGAATTTGAAGGTAAATTTCAGAGCTAGAGCTGGAAACGAGATCTGCTGACTTCTAGCTCATCACGTGATTACGCAGGACTAGGGTTCACCTCCACTTGCATGTAGAATGTATGTGGCTTTGAGGGCAAGGGTGTGGGTATTGCTTTTTATATTTTTCACAGCGCTTTACACACAGTGCACCTACTAAAGGCATATCTTTTTGAACCTTTCCATACGCACAATAGTTGTGGATGTATCTCTTCTAATGGAAACTAGAGGGGAAAGTTTTGGCCACTTTTTCCCTCCACTTCCATCGACCATTTTTTTGATAGACCCTGAGAGACTCTCAGAGATTTGCCTTACCTGTAAACCCATGGATTCAATGAGCTCGGGCTATAAATTTGCACAGGAATCACTTAGGGGCCTCGCTGATATTCAGATTTAGATTCAGTTGGTCTAGTGCAGGGCCTGAGAAGTCTGCACTTTTGACAAATTCCCTGATGGTACCCATGCTGCTGGGCTGTTATCCACACTTCGAGTATTTCAGGAATAGGTAACCACATGAAAGACAGAATCTGTATTTGGCTATATGTCTGTGTGAACTAAATAAGTTTCTTGGAGACACTGTATGTAGCATATTGGGTAAGCTATATTGCTTTCGTTAAAATTCTACCTCCTCTGCTTACTATGTAACCACAAGCAAGTTACCTAACATTTTGTGCTTCAATTTCCTCTTTAAAAATGGTGATCATTTTCCCTGGCCAGAGTCACTCAGTTGGTTGAGCATTGTCCCATGCACCAAAAGGCCACTGGTTCGATCCCCACTTGGGAAGTGTATGGGAGGCAACTGAGGCAACCGATCAATGTTCCTCTCTCTCTCTCTCTCTCTCTCTCTCTCTCCTCCCTTTCTTCCCTCTCTCCCACTTGCCCCCTCTCCCTTCCTCTCTCTCTAAAAAAAAAAAAAAAATGGATCATTTTAGTACCTAACTTTTACAGCTGTCATGAGGATTAACTGAGTTAATACTTTCAGAGCACCTAGAATAGTGCATGGTACATCACCCTTGGTGAATCTTAACTGTGATTATTGCTTCTTTGTCTCCTTATGTTATTCTGTTAAACTGCATCAATAGGTAGGAGATATATTTCAGAGACAAGAAGTCATTTAAAACATTTGCAAGTTATGAACTAACAAAGGATTTTCATAAAAATCCTAATCTGGTTGGAAGACAGTGCATTTATTAACAAACAACACAGTGGAAATCAACTATTGGTGATTCATCTTGTGTTGTCACAGCTGTTCTGTGTGCTTTTTATCAAGCATAAGGAAATGAGGGAAAAATGAGTTGGCAATCCATTTTTGTAGTAAAGTGTTATATGATGTTAAGTACAGGGAATAAAATTGTTTTATTCATCTCAGTTATGCATTAAATAAACCAACTTGATTTTAATTGGTGATATGGAAATATAGAGGCAAGAGCCCCGGGGGTTCGTGAGAATTCATTTGGTTCTTAATTTAATTCATTTTATAGTAAAGCATGGAAATAATTATTTTAAAGAGATATATATTTTTTAGTTTTTCAACTAATTCTTGAAAAAGTTGTGTTCTTCAGGAAAAAAAAAAAATCTACACAACTCATTTCTTCCACTGACTCAAAAGTGTAAAAAAATAAGTGTTTAAATTGACATGCAGTGTTTCTGCCTTGTGTTTTAGGATCAGATTTTATTAAGACTTCTACTGGAAAAGAAACAGTCAATGCCACCTTCCCGGTAGCTATAGTAATGCTACGGGCCATTAGAGATTTCTTCTGGAAAACTGGAAAAAAGGTATGTTATTGCCAGCACATCTTTCTTCAGAGTAAAGCTAATGCTATTTATAATACGTGTTACAGCCCCGATAACTGTCTTCGTATGCAGAAGGTGTGAATGAGTTACCCTTATTAAGATAAATGTTTAATTTACTTTTCATTGCAAAAGAACACATGCCCGGAGAAACATGTGCAGGGAACAGAAAGTGCGTGTGAGTGTGGGAGTAAGTATGTGTGATCGAGATGCAAACTTACTTTATGGCCTTTTCTTAACCGGAGACAATTTTATCACTGACAAGAAATTCCTAAATGGGTTCTTTAACGAACTAATTCTGCTGCAACACAGAGGCTTTCTGGTAAGGTGTTGGCCAGAGAAAACAGGTTAATGCAGAAATTAAACTTCCTTGAGGAATGGAAAGAATTGCAGAGTAACATTTATTGAATGATAAGCTGTGGTGGTGATATGAAAAGTATGCAACATAATGGGAAATAATCTTTTCCTGTCATTATTGAAGGACACACATAAATTGGTTTTTCTGTTGGGAAACCCCCGGTCCAGAAAAACTTATTACTTTTAATAATATGAGGTGAAGAGAAAATTCTTGAGGAGATGAACTTATTAAACAAAATAATGAAATGCTGTGAAACAGCAGGGAAAAGGTAGCTAGACGTTATATAGCTCTTGAATTAAATATCCATTTTTGCGTTTTATGGCAGTTAGATGTGCTCTTTGGAAGGCTGTTAAGCTGAGGAGGGTATATGCTAGCTTTTGTCAGCTTTTCGAAAAATAATACATATTTTTTGAAACATGAAGTTAACAGAAAAATGCGTATGAGGTGTTTTTTAAAATGAGTTTGCATTTTTCTTTTCATTTCAAGTTGCTTGTTTAGTTGCAAATTATCTCAAAAGGAATTTTTTTTACATCATTGGAAAGAACGGTAATTTTTTTTTTTAAATGAGACTTTCCCTTCCTCAGAAGACATCCTGTAAAACCAATCTTGTGATTTCTGCCAAATAGAAAACCTGAAAAAGATCTTTAATCCTTTGCTAACTGGATGTGATGACTTTATATGTGGCTGTAGCTTCTGTTTATTTTGGAATCGGAGACCTTTTTGAGAATGTACTGGGTTTGAGAAGCAATTAACTCCTTCCAGAATTTTCTCCTTCAGAAAAACTTCATATCTTGCCTGGCCAGTGTTGCTCACTGGTTGATTGTCAACGAATGAACCAGGAGATGCCAGTTCGATTCTCAGTCAAGGCACATGCCCGGGTTGTGGGCTCAATCCCCAGTGTGGGGTGTGCAGGAGGCAGTTAATCAATGACTATCTCTCATCATTGATGTTTCTCTTTTTCTTCTCCCTTCCTCTCTGAAATCAATTAATATATCTATAATAATGAAAGCATAATATGCTAATTAGACCGGACGTCCTTCTGGATGACCTTCTGGATGAAGCTGGGGCTGTGAGGGCCAAGCCCCTTGCACGAATTTTGTGCATTGAGCCTCTAGTATGTATATAAAAGAATAACTTCATATCTTTAAAAAGTACAAAATAGGTTAAGTAACAACTGTGACCTACATATGAAAGTTGACCCAACTTGAATAACACTTCTTGGTTGCCTTTCTGTAGTGATCCAAATTAAAAAATTTAAGTAAAGCTCTAAAAATGAGAGAACTCTATCTTTACCCCTCCTCCCCTTCCCCATTGAGTGAGTGGGCCCACCACTTACTAGACCAGCACTTCTTTTTCTCAGCCCAGTAACATCCAAATAGATGTGAAGCCTTTTCTACTTGTAGAGGCCTGGGCACGCATCCCTGCAGTGCTGCATCGGGGGAGTTCTCAGACCTGTCCACATTCCATAAGCTCCATAGTTGGGATTAAAACTCTCCATTGGGAACCCAATCCTGTTTTAGTCTCAACAAACATTCATTGAGTCCTTAACTATGTACCATGTTAACCTATGTTATATGTTAGTTAGGGACACCAAAATGAGCAAGTCTCTTCCCAGAAGATCCCTTAGACAACAAGCAAAGAATTTCAATAGAAGTTTTAAATGCTCTATGTTCTAGACCAGAGTAGAGAGCCAGGGATGTTTTGCTGTCTTTCAGCACTTTCTTTTTGAATTGTGTTGACTCTTTCCTCAGTTTCATTCAGATAGGGACAGGTACAAGGTAAACTGTATTCATTTTCATCACATTTGGTTTCATACAGTGAGGTGCTGTGTGTGTGTCTTGCAAATCAGGTGCATCCTTTCAGGTTGTTGACAGGTTGCCTGGGCTATAAAGTTTCTACATCATTGATTTAAGGGGAGTTTTAAAATGGGATCAGCCGCCTTCCCGACCGTGATTAGTGCCACTCCTGAGAAGCAGAGGTTTAATATTTCATAACTGATTTCATTGCAGGTTCATGTTTTCCATGTTCTCTGCCTCATAAAAGGTGCAAACTTATGCTAGAACCTTTCTTCAGAAGCATTGCCCAACAGACTTGCTGACACAACTGAATCCTGTAGGAAAATCTATATGCAGCACTGCCTAATTGATAGAAGTGCTCCTGTGATTAACATGTATGCTAATATCAGCTAATAGATTTTTTTTTTTTTGCCTCTTCTCAATAAATAACCCATCCCACTTGCCTGCCCCATTCTCCCAACTCCCCTCACTCTTACAGAGTCGCTTGGGTTCCAGAGCAATAGGCAGATGTGGTTAGAATCTCTGCACAGCTGCTGCTTAGCTGTGCGACGCGTGTGATTGAGGCATGGAAACCAGTTGGAAGACCTTTATTGATATTCCTTGTGAGAAGTGATGAGGGTCAAAACGAAAGCAGCGAAATTGAGAGTAGATAGGAAAGTGTGCACAGGGGGCATATAGAAGTGAAGAGGGTAGGACTGAGGGGCCTTGACTGTTGATCGATTGGGTGTGGTAAGGTGAGGAAAACGGTGGAGTCCTGGTGAACTATGAGGTTCCTAGCTTGGGTTCATTTCTTATTGCTTCCCTTCTCCAGCATTCTGTTAGCTGTCACCGCTGCTGGTGTGCCTAGGAAACCCACAGCTCCGAGTAGTCAAGTGCATGAGAGTTAGGACTCGGGCCAGGGGGTGGTTTCTTGATTGCTCCCGTCTAGTTCTTGAGACAGGTGAATCCAGATAAGCAGGTTTTACTGTGTGTAGAGCACATTTGTCCTTTTCCAATGGGCTCAGGGACATCATTTGTAAACATCAGTTATTGGCTAAATGGTGCTGTTTTATGGGCACCTTCAAAGACTACTGAATTGCGAAAAGCCCCTACACTGCCTTTTTCTGCTGTGCTTCTTGAATGAGTCTGGCTGCTTTATATAACTGTCTACTTACAACTTAGGGGGAAACGTCCCTGCAGTTGAAGCTGATTAAAACAACTGTCAGCGCTCCTTGCTGATTGCTGCCAGAGTGGTTAGTGTGGGCTCTCTGGTTTGCTGTTGTTTTAGATACACATGTGAGTTTTGCACCTCGAGATGAAGGGCTGAAAGGTGTCTCTCCAGGCTTACTAGTAGAAATGTAGAATGAGTGGGCTTTTGTGAGATGTTTTCCTATTTATTGACACTTTTTTCTTACCCCAGGTTCACAGCTATCGTCTAGGACAGTGGTTCTCAACCTTCTGGCCCTTTAAATACAGTTCCTCATGTTGTGACCCAACCATAAAATTATTTTCGTTGCTACTTCATAACTGTAATGCTGCTACTGGTATGAATCGTAATGTAAATATCTGATATGCAGGATGGTCTTAGGCGACCCCTGTGAAAGGGGTCTAGCAGGACCAAAGGGGTTGCGACCCACAGGTTGAGAACCGCTGGTCTAGGTGGTTGAGGTTTATGACTTTCCAATAAGTGCAGTGTCAATGAGGGTTATTAACTCTCATTAGTGCCTCCTCAGAAGCACGTTCTTCTCATTAGTCTTGGAAAAGCCATTCTGTAGTTTGAATGGGCGTGAGTCAGTCATCTAAGCTCTTCTGCTGGGTGGACTGAAATAGACTAAAAAAAAGAGAGCGAGAGAATTGAGACCTGTATTAATGCAGTAGCATTTTTAAAAATAACCCAGTGATAATGAACCTTGTTGTCGTTCCCACCTTCCCTTGTAGACAGGCTTTAAGCCGGCAGGAGGCATCCGCAGTGCCAAGGACTCCCTGGCCTGGCTCTCCCTCATAAAGGAGGAGCTGGGAGATGAGTGGCTGAAGCCAGAACTCTTTCGGATCGGTGCCAGCGCTCTGCTTTCCGACATTGAGAGGCAGGTGAGTAGTAGCCCATTGTCCTTGGAACAAACTGATAAGTGTTTTGGAGAGAGAAATGAAAAGTCGCCTATAGGGCTGTGAGAACTAGAGGTGAAAACTCATTTGACTTGCCCGGCCGGCATAGCTCAGTGATTGAACATCACCCTGTGATCCAGGAGGCACGGTTCGATTCCTGGTCAGGGCACATGCCCAGGTTGCGGGCTCAATCCCCAGTGTGGGGCGTGCAGGAGGCAGCCAATCAATGATTCTCTCTCATCATTGATGTTTCTATCGCTCTCTCCCTCTCCCTTCCTCTCTGAATCAATATAAATATATTTAAAAGCAAAACAAAACTCATCTGACGTATGTCATCATATCCAAACTTCTGCCTTCTTCCAAGCAAAACTGCCCCTGAAGTGGGTTGGATGGAGGTTTTGCTGAAGTGCAGAATAATGGGGCTTTATAATGAAGTGTTAATTAACATCATTAATTATTGTATAATAGTATGATTATTAATTAATGTGTAATAATATAATAATTATTAATTAAAAAACTGCTCCCCTCACAGATTTATCATCACGTGACTGGAAGATACGCAGCTTATCATGATCTTCCAATGTGTTAAACCTGAAGTGGATTCCAGAAAACATTTTTCACAACGTTTAAAAATTATTTCTCTACATGATTATGAAAATTACTTAATTAAAAAATGAGAGACTAGGTAACTGCCTTTTTCCCCTTAAAATTTCCGTTGAATTTAATTCAGAGAATGAAAGAAAAATGCCAGCTAATCCACACATGGAACTCATTTCAGGCACATCTGAAATGCCCTTAATGACTAGATCTGCACTGTTAATTGTGTGAAGGTTTTCTCTTTAAAACTCTGAGTATCACGTTAATGACAGCATTGACAACATTAAATTCTAAGGAAAAAATGTTGACGTGCCCAAGAAACGTGCAGAAGAAACTGGCCTGCTGCTTTCCTTCTGCGACCCAGGACTCACTGGCTCCGCACTAACTTCCTGCCATGAAAATCCGTCTTTAATTTTTGCAACAGATATGCTCTTTTATTAATTGTTTTGTTAATGAAATGCCTGTCATTGCAGTATGAAACTATGGATGTCATTGAATTTTTTAAATAAAAAAAATCCCTGTAGTTGTTTATTTCTTTAAAATTTTAAATTGTCACCATACATTGCAAACATGAATTCATGAAACATATAAAGAGGTTATCAATGACTTTCTGAATCCTGACTCTCTCTGGTAGAGTCCAGGGGTACTTATCTCAGGTGCAGCACCCCCAGCCCATTATTAATGAGTACAACTTACGTCTATATTCTGAAACTTAAGATTTTCTAGTACAGTGAATAGGGGTAAAACAGCAGACACTAACATAACACTTAATAAGTGCTCAACTCTTTACATACACCAATTTACTTAATCCTTATTTAATCTCTATAACAGTGATGTAACTACATGAAGGTTTTAAATCCTTACAACAATGAATCCTGATATTATCATCCTTTATTCAGATGCGGGATTGAGGCACAGAGAGTTTAAGCAACTTGCCAAAGATCACGGAGCTCAAAAATTAGCAGTCAAGAATCAAGCCCAGGCAGACAGTCTGGCTCCCGAGCCTGTGCGGGCACTCCCATGTGGAACTGTCCTGCAGCACACCCGGGCACACAAACAGCTCACGGTCAGCGGTGCGGGATCATCGTCTCTGTTTTACTCAGCTGGTTCCTTTGGCGGCTGAGGTCTCTCCCAACTTCACACCTCCACCTGTGTTGCTTGCTAGCACCTTTACCACATTATAAAACCTGTTTTTTCTTTTTTGTTTAATAGTTAAAATAATTTATTTTGATACAATTAATTGATATTAATTTTCAATCTAAAACTGCATCAGGAAACTGATTACATTTCCAAATCGACATTCACTTAGTTTATACTATGAATCAGGTACTCAGACACAGTATTTTTTAAAATTTCTTTATTGATTAAGGTATTACATATGTGTCCTTATCCCCCCATTACCCCCCCATCTCTCCCACTCATGCCCTCACCCCCCTGTTGTCTGTGTCCCTTGGTTAGGCTTATATGCATGCATACAAGTCCTTTGGTTGGTCTCTCCCCCTTACCCCCACCCTCACCTACCTTCCCTCTGAGGTTTGATGGTCTGATCAATGTTTCTCTGTCTCTGGATCTGTTTTTGTTCATCAGACACAGTATTGAGACGCTTCAGGGCATTTGCTCATTTAAAAAATATATATATTTTTCTCATCACCATTTATCCCCTCTTGCCCCTATTTTTTTTTTAAATGGTGATTTTGATGGAGTCTTCTCCTTCCTGAATGAATCTCTAGCTACTCATGAACGAGAAACTGGGAGTCAGTTGCAGTTGTGACTCTCACCTGCCGGGTCCTGGCCCAGCCCCTTCCTCTTCTAGCTCTGTGACCTTGGCCCAGTAGGTTCACATTTCTGGACCTCCGTTTCTTTATCTGTGAAATAAAAGGACTGAGGCAGGTGATATCAAGGTGCTTTCAGCCCTAACATTACAATGCCCTAAGGATAAACCATAACAGATCCAAGAAGATGCTTTATGGCTATAAAGAGGAAAAGTTTATTGTAGCAATCTAAGTTAGAATTCGCCTCTCAGGAGTCAATTAGGCAAGTCCCTCAAAGCACCTCTCTAACTGTAAATGAAATGACGGAAATAAGTACAGAGAAGTAATCCTGCTTTCCCCCAACACCTTAGCAGAAAGCTGGCTTTTGACTTATGTCTTTGGACGTGGTCAGTGACTCTGAATGCCGCTTCCACCTTCATAACAGGCTGGCCCAGGTGTCCCCCAGCACAAAGGTCAGTCACCTTTGGAGAAGAAACTGCAGAAAATAATTACACTCTATCACCTTTGAAGCTATTTCAATTTCACAGGGGTTTCTGTTTTCCTCCCATTAAACCCAGCTGGTCACTTTAGTTGATCAAGTGAACAGGCATCATTATCTTCAATTCTAATTTATATGAGACAGCCACAGAAATTGACCTCTGTGGACGATTATAGATTCACACAGGAAATTAAGACTGGTGAGTCCCTCAGACCTATTAGAGGCTGATGAGCATGGCCTGCTCTAAAGGTAAATAATCTTGTATTTTGGGGGACAATTTATTCCAAGGACTATTGGCCTCTTCGTCAGAAATGTCTGCCCCTTACCTGGCTCTTGAAGTCAAATATAACAAGGATGACTTTAATAGAAAACAACCAATCATAAAGTTTAGGGGCTTAAAATGACTTTAGAGACTCTGTAATTTTATCCTTTTTTTTTTTTTTTTTTTAGTGTGAGAAGAGAAACTCAAAGTGGGAAGTCACTTATGCAAAGTCACAGAGAACGTAGATCCACATCACGCCATGAAATATTCTACAGGTCATAGCCAGGGCATTGGAATTGACATTTCATAATTGTTTATAAATCCTGCCATACCTAGTATTATGTTTGTCAACACGTGAGCTTTAGACTTTTGAAGGACTCACTTTTGCCTCTAGGAGTCTTCTGAATGGTATTGGGAGATGATCAGCCATCTAAATCTAGTCCAAATGCTGGTGTGGTTAATTTCATTTCTTGGACTTTCAGAATTTTTGGTGACCTCAAGAACTGAACATTTTTTTAAAAAAGGTAGTTCAATGTTGCTTTTAAAAAAAGAAAAAAGAAAGAAAAGAAAACAGGGGGCCTTGTTTGGATTCTAGTTTGTCTACAAATGGAGAGAAAATGATGTATACTTGCAAAACAATTTCATAATTATAATATTGTTGCCTCATTGTGGATTATTTCAGCACTAATGGGAAATTTGGGCATATTAGTTTGTATGAAATACAGCATCTGAGGAGACCTATGCAAAGTGGGAACCACTTCAGATATCTTCCTGGAAGTGCATCCTCACAAGAACGTGATACAGTGTCTGTCCTGATGGAGCAGAGCAGCTTGCTGTCCTACATCTGTGTCTCAAACCCAATCTAGAAAACCACGTGTTTCTTTGGAAAAATCAGCTTGCACTTCTAGTACATGGGGAGACCAATATTAATTTTTCTTCTGTCAACTTGATCATTTTTTTTTACACAGCATAAATAGGGCCAGAGTGCAGAAATAGAAAGAAGAAAGAATTTGATTTGATTGTATTTTCTAAGGAAATGAAACGTTATGCCCATTTGGACGCTATGAAAAAGGTATGAGGTGAAATCAATTCCTACAATTGTTTTCCTGATCATGTGCAAGAGTCTTGCCTCCCAAAGGAACATAGATATTTTATAACCACCACCAAATGATCCTTTCCAGAAATGACCACAGGTAACATCTGGCTGATATATAAAATAGGTAGTAAAAATAATCATTTTTAATTAACTAAAACCTGCTCAGGAGAGAGAGTCAGTGGAATAGCCATCTGGTCAATTCTCAGTTAATAGGACAAATGAGGATCGAATGTTTAATGCAATATATGTGAAATAGTTAGTGACCTTATGATGAACTAAAACTTTTTTTAGGAAGAACAGGGGTGAGGAGGAGGAATCAGAGCATCTAGAAAGAACAGACATAAAATTTGATTTTTTTATTTTTACAAGTACATCTTATACTATAAAATGTAGGTAGAATAGAAGAAGCCTAGGTTTTTGTGGCATTATTTTCTCTGGTTCAGGGACAGGAAATGAGTTGTAATTCATTTGAACAGTGAAATGAGGTTATACTTTATTCTGGAGCTTGACGAGGATGATGAAGAGTTTTAAAAAGTCATTGTAAACAAAGGTAAAAGGATCTGGGAGAAGATTGAAGGGTACTTGATGTCTAACGGTCCCAGGAAAGGGTACTTCTACATTAGATCTTAGCAGACAAGAGTCCCGTATTTCCTCTAGAGAAGAGGAAATGAGCTCATGCTACATGTGAAGTTAGGTTAGTTCAAGGGAAGATTCCTTTAATGCTCTGAAGTGTGTTACTAAAAAGGGACATTTGCTATTCCCTTCTCAGAAGTAAATTCTTTGATCGGAGTGGTTAGTTGTGCTGCCAAAGAAAGCAGTTCCCTACTTTCCCAAACTATTTTACATGAGAAATACTGGGAGAGTTTATAAAAAACAGAATTCCAGCCCTACCCCCAGAGTTTCTAATTCAGTAAATTGGCTATGGGGCCCCAGAATTTGCATTTCCAAGCAGTTCCCAGGTGATGTTAATGCTATGACCTGGGAACCACACTTTGAGAACCACTTGACTGGAAAGCCAGTACTCAACACCTAGATTTCAAAGTAAATGCCTCTTTCCGTGATAAAACCCACCAGTGGCAGCACTTCTAAATCATGAAACTCCAGGATAGAGGTGTATATTTTGTTGCTTTTCATAGCCAAGAACAGGAGTCAGAACAATGGAAATGACATTATCCCTTAATCCTTTCACAGTCGGCAGTGAACTTGATTACACTCTGGGCTTAAAAGCAAGCTGCGGAGCCTAGAATAAACATTTTAGATGAGGTTAGAATCATTATCCACAAAATCTTCCAAGGGATTGCAGCAAGTCGAGATAGATTCAGCTGTATGTGATTTTTACCTATTGGAATGCCTTAACTTTTGGTGATTCCAGTATAATTGCACTTAAACCCAAGACCTATTTTAACAGAGCCCATTCTTTAATTTATATTTGAAATAGATAAAATATTCCAGGGAGGGAACTTTTCTCAGGTGCTTGGCTTCTTAATGTGAAGCTACTGTGTAAGGGGTAAGGAAAACATTAGGTCCTGTCCTTTTTAACACAAAAGGATGCTTTACATTTGTTTTTATTATATTTTTATTTATTTCAGAGAGGAACAGAGAGAGAGAGAAAGAGAGAGAGAGAGAGAGAGAGAATCAATGAGGAGAGAGAATCATTGACCAGGCACTGGGACCAAGCCCACAACCCAGGCATGTGCCCTGACTGGGAATTGAACCATGATCTCCTGGTTCATAGGACAATGCTCAACCACTGAGCCACGCTGGCTGGGCTTATTTACTTATTTATTTATTTTTATTTTAAGTATGTGTTCTGCCAGACAAAGAGCAAGCATGGTTCTTAATTGCAATAACAGAACTCCCCTCTTCCTAGTTTAAGCAGAAAATAAATTTATTTTGAAAGCATATTGAGTATCTTCTAGAAGAGGAACGCCAGATTGTTGGGCACAGAGGCAGCCAGCTAGGAATAACACCCAAACCCTTTTTGGAACTGATCCAGTGAAGACCCAATGCTACCACCTCTGGGCACTTGATACCCCAATCTGTGCCTTTGCCACCCTTGAAAGCTGGAGCCCTCCTTGATCACAGTGTCCAAAGATGGGTTCCTCCACTGCTGCCCTGGGTAACACACTCCTGTGCGACTGTCTGCTTTGTTAGAGCCTCAGCCACATGCCTGCACTCTAACTGTGAAGGAGGCTGGAAAGTGCATTTGGCCTTGGGAGAAGTGGCACTCAGTAATCATGATAGTTGTCAACCACAATATAGCGAGATGGTACTGGGGAGATGGCTCATACTGTTCCCGGGAAATCCCCGGGCGGGCTCAGGGTTGGCAGGGTTGAAACATACAAGGTGTTTATTGAGAAGGCCAGCCAACTAAGAAGACAGGGTGCTTACGAGCATTCAAATCCTGTCTCATAGCAGGGTGCAGGGGACAGGATTATAAAGGGGAAGGGCTAGGATGAGGCTGGGAATGGAATGCAGCTATGCGCAGTCCTGGAGGTCCACAGATGTCTGCTGTTATCTTTAATCCTCAGGTGAAGAAATGATGTTGATGAGATGATGTTTTGGCTCCTGGTGGGTCGGTCTGACCATGCCTATTGGTTCTGCTTGCTGGATTCACAGCTGAATCACTTCCTTAATCACTTTGCACAGGCCTTGGAAAGGAAACTTAAGAAAAACTTAACCACGGATCTACATATAAGAAACCTAATCCCCTATTCACATAAGTATATGTGTTCTAAGATTTAAAATAGTATGATTATTTTCAGATTAATTCAGGTGCTCTATCTATCAGATTATAAGTCCCCCTATCAATACTTGGTGGTAGGAAAGGATTCATTGCCTCTGGCTCTGTTTTCACTTCCGGTCAGACTCTGCAGTCACCCCTGGTCTCTTGAGAAGTCCCATGAAGTCCGTACCCTTACTCGCACCAGCAATATATGACAGTGCACCTTCCCTCAAATACTTAAATATATCTCTAGACAGATATCTGTTGACTTTCTACCAAGAGTCATGATACAATTAGGTTGTTTCCCCCCTCCCCCCACATCCTCCCCCTCATCTTCCTCCCAAACTCAACTTATTCATGATGATGATATAATTTTTCATATCATATTCTTTAGACTTTGAAATGTACTTATAGCTCTATTACATGACTTATCAGCTTCAATAATCTTTCTATCCTCTGCTCTACCAGATGAGAAAATCAGCATATTGATGTTACTACCCACCATCTGTCCTCTTCCCCTCCAAACTTTTGCTATATTATTTCTACATCATTAGAGTTTATAACATGTAATTTTGTTCTGTGACTGTAATCTCCACAATCATTTTGGTTTTAGTCCTACAGTTTTAATGAAGTTGACACGTAGGACTAGTATGTACTCTATTTATCTCTTTGCTTTTCAAAATGTGGCTTCAGGAAGGGCTTGGGGGATATTCCATGAATTTTTGCAAGCACAAAAAATACTTTCATTACATTTTCTTGACTATTTGGCTGGGTACAATTCTTGGATCACACACTTTATTTCCTGTTGCTCCAGTGTCTTCTAATGTTGACCATTGCTGTGGGAAGTAACATTCTGACTTAAACTTTTTGTCCCAATGCACAACAGGTGTTTTGGGTTGTTTTTTTTTTTTTTCCTTTCAATTCCATTAACTTTACTGAAACATGATATAGGGTTGAATGTTTTGTATCAGTTTTTCCTGGAATTCAGTGTGCCCTCTCAGTTTGTAGAGTTATGACTTATATTTCTGAAAAGTTACTTTGAAGTGTATCTTTAACTTTTTTCCTATTTTGTTATTTTTTGCCTCTTCTTCAGGATACTGCAGGTTGTTCAGGTTATTGCATATGATAAGGCTTTTTTTATCTGTCTGTCTAGCTACTATTTTTTTCTAATTCTTTTTTTCCCTACTTCATTGCATTGAACTCTTTTTCTATTTCTGACATTCTTGTTTCTTTCCATGTTTTTAGCAGAACCTGGTTGCTGCCAGTGAAATGTATGTTTCCTGGGCTCTGCAAATCATCTTTCATTTCCTATTGTCTTACAGTATCTTCCCCAAGCTCTTGTATATTTGATATGAGTTCTTGCTTTATAGATACGGTAGCTTTGTTTAGGTCTTTTTTTAAGTTTATGGCAATATGTATAGCCCAAATTTTTATCTGCTCTATGGACACATTTTTTTTCCCTTGAAAGTATTTTTTGTCTTCCATTTTATCTTTTTTCTCTTCTTTTATTTTCTTGTCATAGCTTTGCAGAGATGATATCAGTTTTTTTTCTGGATCTGCTACTGGCAGGAGGTTTGTGTGGGAGAGATGCCATGTCCATGCCCTAGGCCAGCAGGTTTCTCACTGTTCCTAGATAGACATATAGTTCCTTATGACACAGATTGTGTGTTTGAGTGGATTATTTTGTCTTCCATTATCCCTAGTTACCAGAGATCAATAGCTTTAGGGCTACTCACATTGTGTTTCTGTTCTCTGGCCCTGCCTCAATAACAGGCTGCTTCCTGCAAATATGGGGTCGCTGTAAGATTTCTCTTCTAGCTATAACGTCTCTGCTTCTCTTTAATGCCAAACTGGGTCCGGAGAAACTCCTGCTGCCAGTCTATGGACCTGTCCCTATTTATTCATAGAAATGATGGGTCCACCTTCCCGGGGTGTGACACCTACTTTAATCTGTTGACTTTTTCTGAGGCCAAGGATTTAGAATTTGCATAAATCTTACATTACAATAGAAAGAATTGTTAATTGTGTTTGGGATGAATATAAATTCTGGCTGGCTTTGAAACGAGTAGTAGAAACAACAGCAAGTTGAGAAATGGGGATTGAAGCTACAGTGCCTGAGGCATCTGGCATGATTCATATCTCACTCTCAGATAAGACATCTTCCCATTAGAATATCGAGGGGGATAATAGGTAAAACTGAACTTAGAAAGTGTCTGGCTTGTAGAAGCTGTTCAAAAATTCCAGTTATTCTCTCTACAACCATAATGACACTGAAAAAAAAAAAAAAAAAAAAAAAAGGTGGGAAATCAGCCGTATACAAATATACTGTTTTGGTAATACAAATCTAATAGTTTTATGAACATAAATGTGTCCCTCCTGCTCTAGTTCCTCCTATTGGGCATCTTGGAAGCCCATTCATCACTACGCAGAATCAGAAAGAAGGATTCAAAATCAGAAGCTATTTCTCTCACTTATATCACTTAACAGTAACAGCTGGTTCCTATCATTCTTTAAGTGATTCTTATAATTAAATTATTGCCTTGTGTCTTTTTCTGATTCTCCTTTTATGGCAGGTTGTGCCGCACTCAGCCTGGCCAGGGGTGAACCTGGGGGGTAGGGGCGGCGAGCGGTGAAGGATTAAAGAAGACAGACAAGAGAATAAAGCTGGGGCTAGGTGGGATACTGCCATCTGAGGCCAAGTCTTTATTTTATAGCCAGATTCCACGAGGCAAGAAAGGGCGTGGTCAAGATGTTTACAATGTTCTCAAGGGCTTCCAATCTACTTAATTACATGCATCTGAACTCTATCAAGCTTTGTTTTGGCAGCACTTGCTGCACCTCCCGCAGCCTATGTCACTTAGCCACCTGGAACCACAGGTTCGGATTATAAGGTCAAGCTTACAACCATAGCCTTTGGCTATAATTGTGCTGGGAGGGCTTTGCCCTCCAAGCTGGGACTTGCATGTGGCTTTGCCACGAGAGGACCATGCCCTCTCATTAGTCTGAGGCTCGAACCTGTAGCTGCTCTCCACAGCAGGTCAGTTTTGTGTGTGTGTGTGGGGGGGGGGGGCGGAGGGTAGTTGGGACAAGGGAGGGGGAAGGGGTCTTCACTCTGTAGTGTTAGTCTTATACAGCAGGACTGGCAGACAGCTTTCTTACCTGGAGCTTTGCGGGTCTGGCACTTAAGAGTGGAAGGAGCCAAAACCAGTTTGGCTCAGTGGATAGAGCGTCGGACTGCGGACTGAAAGGCCCCAGGTTCGATTCCGGTCAAGGGCATGTACCTGGGTTGCAGGCATATCCCCAGGAGATGTGCAGGAGGCAGTTGATCGATGTTTCTCTCTCATCGATGTTTCTAACTCTCTATCTCTCTCCCTTCCTCTCTGTAAAATCAATAAAATATATTAAAAAAAAAAAAGAGTGGAAGGAAATCTGAGTCAGCAAAGAGGCTCTACGTGTGGGATGGGTATAGGAAAACAGATTTTAAACTAGGAGATCACAGAAGGAGAAGTTAGGGGCAGGTTGCACACTGGGGTGGTCTAGGACAGAAGTCTAGCTGGCCTGTGTATTCTCCCTTCATCATGATGACACCGTGTCTGGAGCTAGTAAAATGTAGGGATAGAGCATATAATCTTCAATCTACCTGTCTGCACTGCCTGTATGTTCACCCCTAGTGGGAACTCTGATAGGTAAGCTGTTGTAACTTCTTTAAACCCCTTAAATTACAGCGGTTCTCAACTTGTGGGTCGAAACCCCTTTGGAGGTCGAACGACCCTTTCACAGGGGTCGCCTAAGACCATCCTGCATATCAGATATTTACATTACGATTCATAACAGTAGCAAAATTGCAGTTATGAAGTAGCAACGAAAATAATTTTATGGTTGGGGTCACAACATGAGGAACTGTGTTTAAAGGGCCAGAAGGTTGAGAACCACTGCCTTAAAACATCCAGTAAAGTAACTTAAAGAGAGTAGGTGCTCTAGATTAATTTGTTAAACTAATTTAAACAGTACTTGTTACTCGAGATAAATACAAGGAAGATATGGTTATAAAATAAGACTGATCCACAAGATAAAGACCAAAATTCAGTGCTGTCCAGGTGGACAAAATATAGCTTTGCTGGTGAATGGAATTCCTAAATAAATGCATAATACATATTTTCAGAGGAGTTTTTCATAGAATAACCACACCTTGAGTTTTAATTCATTTTAATTTGGGGGGGACAATGATAAATTTTATCAATGGTTTCTATAATTTCAGACTTAAAAATTGATGGATGAGTTGCAAATGTATGAAAAATGGTTTGGGAAAACAACTTTTATTCAATAAGTTGTTTGTTTTGGTAGATCAAAAAGCACATATTTTTTTAAGGCAATGTTTATTTTATGTTTTGAGTGGCAGCAAAAATAATTGCATGTTTGAAATCTTTGAAATATGTTTTAATGCTTTTTAAATGACTTAAGAGCAAATGTGCCAAACTTACCACTGCTTAAGCGATTTTGTGGTTGGAAGTTAGCTTCACTTGCTAAGCCTTTGGAACTGTTTAATATGCTGTTTGATTATATCTTTTAAACTGAAGTCAGTGTCTGCACCCGGTGGGGTGTTTAGAACATTTAACACACCTACAGCAAGTTTTTGTAAAGAAGAGATATTGTAATTCTGTAAATGCTTGATTTGAACTCTAAAAAATGGATTTAAACATTTTTAATATAATAAAAATTATGCAAACATGGTCTTATAAGAGGATTTTATTGGTAAACTTAACTTATATGCCTGGTATATATGCTGAGAATTCATTTTTTTTTCCTTTTTTTTTTAATTAAATCTTTATTGTTCAGATTATTACATTTGTTCCTCTTTTTTTCCCCCCCATAACTCCCCTCCTCCCAGTTCCCGCCCCACCCTCCGCCCTCACTCCCCACCCACTGTCCTCATCCATAGGTGCACGATTTTTGTCCAGTCTCTTCCCACATCTCCCACCCCCCTTCCCCCCCCAAGAATAGTCAGTCCATTCCCTTTCTATGTCCCTGATTCTATTATAATCAACAGTTCATTCTGTTCATCAGATTATTTATTCACTTGATTCTTAGATTCACTTGTTGATAGATGCATATTTGTTGTTCATAATTTGTATCTTTACCTTTTTCTTCCTCTTCCTCTTCTTAAAGGATACCTTTCAGCATTTCATATAATCCTGGTTTGGTGGTGATGAACTCCTTTAGCTTTTCCTTATCTGTGAAGCTCTTTATCTGACCTTCAATTCTGAATGATAGCTTTGCTGGATAAAGTAATCTTGGTTGTAGGTTCTTGGTATTCATCACTTTGAATATTTTTTGCCACTCCCTTCTGGCCTGCAAAGTTTCTGTTGAGAAATCAGCTGACAGTCGTATGGGTATTCCCTTGTAGGTAACTGAGTTTCTTTCTCTTGCTGTTTTTAAGATTCTCTCTTTATCTTTTGCTCTTGGCATTTTAATGATGATGTGTCTTGGTGTGGTCCTCTTTGGATTCCTTTTGTTTGGGGTTCTCCGCGCTTCTTGGACCTGTAAGTCCATTTCTTTCACCAGGTGGGGGAAGTTTTCTGTCATTATTTCTTCAAATAGGTTTTCAATATCTTGCTCTCTCTCATCTTCTGGCACCCCTATAATTCTGATGTTGGTAAGCTTGAAGCTGTCCCAGAGGCTCCTTACACTATCCTCGCATTTTTGGATTCTTTTTTCATTTTGCTTTTCCGGTTGGATGTTTTTTGCTTCCTCGCATTTCAAATCATTGACTTGATTCTTGTGCTCCTCTGGTCTGCTGTCGGGAGTCTGTATAATATTCGTTATTTCAGTCCGTGTATGCTTAATTTCTAGTTGGTTCCCCAATATAAGATCGAGGGTCTTATTAGTTTTCTTGTAGATCTCATTAAGTTTATCGGCAGCTTCTAAACAGTTCTTGAGAGACCTTAAAAGTGTGGTTCTGAACTCTGTATCTTCCATTGACAATTTTGTCCTGTTTCTTTGTCTCCGCATTTTGTTATGCTTCCTTGGTGCACCCCCTAGTGGTCTTTGTTCGCAGTCTTATAGTTAAATCTTGATTGTTGTAGCTAATTCCAGGGAGGGTTTGACCTCCAGGCCAAGTGGCTATGAGAATCAGCTGTGTCAGCAGTGAGAGAACTTCTGTCCTCTAGGGAGGTGCTAATCTAGCCTTTGCCTGAGGCTATCTGGCAAATGCCTCTGTGCAGGACTTGGGCGGGGTGAGTCGCACAGGATCAACAGGGTGGGCCGGAGAGAGCAGTTATGGCGGCTCTCAGTCCTGTCCCCAGGGGCTCTGCCTCTCTGAGTCCCAGCACCCACTGCAAAGCTCAGAGAGAAAGCTGTACTCGCTCTGACCGAAGCCAGACAGTCCCGCTTCTCCCGTTTGAGTCTGAGTCCCTAAAGACTCGCCTGTATCTGGAGCTCAGAGTCTGCGACTCCCTCCTGATTGAAAACGCCAACCGCACCCTCCGCCGGCAGCCCGCTCTGCGCACTACGCACCTCAGAACTTGACCTCAGCACCGCGCCTCCTCTGAGTGTCCGTGTGCGTTTCTCTTTCCTCCTAGTTGTAGGACTTCCACTCAGCCAGCGTTCCTGCGGTTCTGGGTGATGTCCCTTCCGTTTTTTGGTTTCACTTTTGAAGTAGTTGTTCAAAGCAGCAAACTCCGGCGTTAACCTATGCCGCCATCTTGGTTCTCCGATTTATTGAATTTCGAGAATTCATTTTCAAAAAAGACTATCTTGCCCTGACCCGTTTGGCCCAGTGGCTAGAGCGTCAGCCCGTGGACTTCAGGGTCCCAGGTTCGATTCCGGTCAAGAGCATGTACCTGGGTTGCGGGCACATCCCCAGTAGGGAGTGTGCAGGAGGCAGCTGATCGATGTTTATTTCTCATTGATGTTTCTAACTCTCTATCCCTCTCCCTTCCTCTCTAAAAAATCAATAAAATATATTTAAAAATAGAAAAGAAAAGGAGATAGTCTTTTTTAAATATATATTTTATTGATTTTTTACAGAGAGGAAGGGAGAGGGATAGAGAGTTAGAAATATCGATGAGAGAGAAACATTGATCAGTTGCCTGCTGAACACTCCCTACTGGGGATGTGCCCGCAACCAAGGTACATGCCCTTGACCGGAATTGAACCTGGGACCCTTCAGTCAGCAGGCTGATGCTCTAGCTACTGAGCCAAACCAGTTAGGGCATCTATCTTCTTTTCTAACTTAATAATATTTTCAATTTAATGAGACAATGTATTTAAAATGATTTAGATAAGTCTATAAAGTTCAGATTCAAGATTACTCCCCAGTATTTCTTATTAAATGTATATTTTAAGTTACTGGGAATTCATGGAATTATAGAGTTTTTTGTACACATATTTACTGGTACTACCTAGTAATTCACAGTTTCCTGTACACTCAGTATATGGCAGGCACTGTTCTAAGTGCTTTATATGTATGAACTAGTTAACCCACACAGCATACCTATGAGCTAGACATGATCATTATCATTTTACAGATGAGTTGATGGAAGCAGAGACCCACAAAGGGATTTAAGGTCACACATACAGCTGACATTAGAGGCTGGTTAGTTACTCTTGGCTCCAGCATCTGTACTTTTAACCACTGTGACAGACTACTATGTGCCAGGCACTTTGGTAAAATGCAGCCTTTGTGCCATAATTCCAAGAAAAGGAAACACATCGGCTTTTAGGGGGTAAAAACAGGTCCCCAGAGGTCATTTAGCCATCCTGCCCATGGTCATGCTCTCCAGCAGTCTGCAGGCTGCCACGGACAAGGGGGGAAATAGCAATGCTGTGGAATCTCTATAATGAGCTGTTCAGGGACTGAAACAGTGCCTCCTTATAGGTTAAATAGGGTATATTAGACTTTTATTATATTTACTGCTGCGTCTTAGGATCTGGGATTTGGTCATATTATTTCCAGATCCTTATATAATGAACTGTGTTACTGTAGGATTCTACAATTGTAGCTATAAATATAAAACACAAACGCACAAAGGCATCCACCCATGTATAAAATTACTAGGGAAATGGGATGGATAAAAAAATGAATTGTTAGATTTAGGGCATAATTACTGGGGGCTCTGGTCTGGTTAGATCTTGAGAGCAGTTTGGAAAGATTTCAGGGGCATCGTGAAAGTCAAGAACAGATTTGTGTGGGTCAAATGATATAGACAGATTTCAGATGGTGCAATGACAAGGGTAAATTGTTTCATAGAAAAAGGGTGCCTGTGTGCTTAGTGCTTCTAAAATTTGTTGACAGAATAAATGTTGAGGCTAAAAATCTGAGAGCTGTATCAGAGATGCTGTCATAGATATTGTCACCCCAAGTTTCTGAAGGCAGAAATATTGACTTACTTGTAGCCATTGTATCTTGCATGTAATAGTCAATATCACTTGTTGAATTTATTTATAGGTGCAAATATGTTATGTAAGCAAAGGAAAGAATATGTCAGGAAGTTGAATAAAGCTGCATGCGATAGGCAATGTTTGAGGATGACTAGGAGTATTGTAGGTTAAAAATGTTGGCGCTTGTAACTCTCAGACTTGTCTGTACTGAACCTACAGCAATTCATCAATTACAGTTCAGATTTTCCTATCCCAGCACTGGTCCCCACAGTGGTTTCTGCTGGTGAGTCTTTGCTCTCCTAAGCCACGACTCTCTTCTCCCACTGCTGCAACCTTAGGGGTAGCGGTTTGTCCTGGCTCCTTCTCTGTCTTATGGACCCAAGAAGAGGTGTTGATTTTCCAGTCTCTTCAGCTTTTTACTCGTCAAGATGGAGTGGCCACTTCCAAATCTTCTTACATGTGGAACCAGAAGTGGAAAGTTTTGTGTGTGTGTGTGTGTGTTTTTAAAAAAAACCCAAGAATGAATGCTTTAAAATTTGTCTAAAATCTCCATTAGTAGATTTAAAAATATATGAAGAAACCTATAGAGGTCTGTAGTCTATAACCAGTGTGTACCAATGTCAATTTCTTGGTTTTGATAATGTACTACAGTTAATGTAAGATGTCTCCACGCAGGACCTTGATGAGCAGTGCACTCTGTATTATGTTTTGCAACCTATTAATCTGTAACTATTTATAATAAAGGTTTTTTTTTTAAAGTAAAATAATCTAGAAAAAAAATTTGTAACCCAAGAGGAATAAAAAAAAATCAAAGCTTAGGTACATAAAATGCCAATCAACAAAACATTATAGTAGAAAAGTGGACAAAAACTGAGTAGGCATTTTGTATAACATAGACACTAAAGTTACGAAAAGTTGTTCAAACTCAATTGTGGTCAAGAAACAACAAATAGAAGGCATTGATTTCTATTTATCAGCCTGGCAATGATTAACAATGGACATAATAATACCAAATGTTGCCAAGTGTGTGGGTAATTAGGCACTCCATGTACTTCTAGTAGAAACGTAATTTGGCAAAATGTAGTAGAAAGCCAATTTGATAACACACAAAGTCAACAAAAGTTGCAATTTCATATATAAGAACTTATGTTAGGAAATAAGGATGTGCACAAATATATCTCTAACAGTGTAAATCAGGCCTAGCCAGTTTTATTCAATGGATAGAGCGTTGGCCTGCAGACTGAAGGGTCCTGGGTTTGATTCCGGTCAAGGGCACATGCCTCCGTTGCAGGCTCCTCCCCAGCCTGGCCCCTGGTCGGGTGCGTGCAGGAGGCATCCAATTAATGTGTTTCTCTCACATTGATAATTCTGTCTTTCCCTCTCTCTTCCACCCCCTAAAAATCAATGGAAAAATATCCCCAGATGAGGATTAAAAAAAAAATCTGAAAAAAGAATGAAAATCAAGCATTATTTATTAGAAACTTTAAGAAACAATAATAGAAAAATGATTAGATAAACACATGAGGATATCATTGTAGAATTATATTAAATATCAAGGGAAAATGATATGAAGTATAAAAAATCAAAGTAAAAATAATATGAAAGAATATGTACAGTGTGATGCCAATTATATTTCCAAAGGTTATACATAGAGAGAAAAACATGGAAATATCAAAATAGCAATAATTGGATAACTCAGGGTAGTGGGATCACGTATGATTTATTTTCTTCTTTGTGACTATTTAAGTATTCTGTTTTAAATGTATTATTTTTATAACCAAAGCAATAAATTAACCAGATTTTATAAAATCTGTCAACAAGTTTATTAAACTCCCAGTATTCTAAATGGTGCAGGAAGAATACTCTTACACTTTTAAAGCTTGTAATCTATAGTATAAGCTATCATAAAAATGGTAGGCACACCTACCCATGCATATAATCAAGCAAAGCTGCATATGAGAGCTCAGAGGAAGCCTGTGTGAAGAAAAGAATGTGAACTTGGCAGTCAGACAGAACTGGCCTTAAATCTTACCTTTGCTGATTTTTTAAAAGGTTTTGTTTTTTCATCTAAAAATGGGGATAATATTACCTACAACATCTGAGTTATAATGAGAATTAAATGGGATAAGATACATAAATGGCTAGTATACATAATATATTCAGTAATTGTTAGTTTCCTTCACCAAAGAGAGTTGGGGTAATAAAAGAAGTATGTCTTGGAAAGTTTGGAAACAGAATAAATACTCAAAACTTATTACTTCCCAATGCATTTATGACATTTTACCATCACTGATGCTTTTGGGGTTCTTAATTCTGTTGTATCTGTATAGTATACAGCAGAAATACTATATAATAATTGCAGTTGCTCATCTTTCCCAACTTCATGATAAATGATGTCAAGTTGGTAGTTTGGATTTATTTATTGTGGAAGTATTTATATCACAGAAATTAATAAATGAAAGTTAGGGTGTTTTTCTGGGAGAATCTATTATAAATTTTTTAAAATTGATTTTAGAGAGGGAGGAAGGGAGAGAAGAGGCAGAGAGAAATACTGATATGAGAGAGAGAGACATTGATCAGTTGCCTCCCATATGTGCCCTGACCTGGGATTGAACCCCAAACCTAGTATGTGCCCTGGCTGACCAGGAATCCAACCCTAATCTTTTGGTACATTGGACAACACTGCAACCAACTGAGCCACATCAGTCAGGGTGGGAGAATCCACTTTTAAACATTACCAGAACACACTGCTCTCAAAAACAGAGTGCCTTACCATGCATAGACTCATGGGAGAGAATCTGGTTTGTAGGGTTTTGCCGGGGTCCAACCCCAGCGGGTCCAGGGGTCCCCAAAGGTGTGGACGGAGTCGGCGAAGAAGGAAGGGCACGGAGACAGCGTTCAGTTGATCATCATAGCCGGGTTCTCTTGTCAGGGTCTGGTCAGGATCTCTAGCGAAGTTCTGGTTAGGATCTCCAGCCAGGTTCAGTGGCCAGGTTCCAGTCACGTTCTCCTGCCAATCTCTGTAGTCAGGTTCAGTCCAGGATCCCTTGCCATGTTCTCCCGCTAGGCTCTGTCTCTAGGCTCCAAGGCCAGTCCCTCTCCAGGATCCTCCGGCATGCTCTCTCCAGCGAAGTTCTTCTGTCTCTAGGCTCCGTGTAGGTTCTGTCTTCTTGATTCTGTTCTAAGTTCTGTCTCTCTTGGTCCTGTCTTCCAAGCCCTGTGTTCTAAGTTCTGTGTCTTTCTGTCTTCTGAATTCTGTCTCATGAGTTCTGTGTTCTAAGTTCTGAGTGTTTCTGTCTTGTTACAACTGTATTTATACCAGTTGATTCAATCCTATCAATCTCTATTACAAAGGTTAGGGCGTTTCTTATCTCCATTCCAGGGAGTAAAGATTATGTAGTTTAAGCATGATTGTTTGTAGTTAAAGGGATTAATTACCCGCCTGGCACTTAGTTGAGGGGTTTTATTCCCTCCCTAACTTCAGGGGAAAATCCCTACCTGGGGATTCAACCTTTCTCGGAGAGGTGACCTTGGTTAAAACACAGAGCCAAGAAGGTGAGCAAACATATTAAGAACCATATGCCATATATGCCAGGTCCCTTGAAACAGCAAGGATGGACCGGCTCCCGGCAGGGTTTCATGGCCAGGTAGGCAGAAAACGTGGCTAACTAGGGGTATCTCTATGGTACAGCAGGGCTTGAGCCACTTTGTAAGGCTAAGAGGAGAGGCTTTAGTCCCCAAGGAAAGGGGACCAGGAAGAACAGAATGGGGAAGGGGGAATCAAAGTGACAATCCATTCCTGGGACTTGACATGTGTGGGCAAAGAGAGCTCCACCCAAGGTGGCATAGGGGATGCCAGTGGTTGTCCCTGGGCCACCAGTTCCTGGAATTTAGGGTTAGCAAACAGACATGGGACTCCCATTGGTTAGCATCAGAGTACATGGGAGAATGACTGGTATTAAGCCCCCTTCTGTATGCATGTATGTATGTACTTATGTACATATGTGTGTACATATGGATGAATGTATACACAAGTATGTGTATTGTAGGAGGAAAGGAGTTGAAGCTATTTAAATACTTACTACATCTTGCCTTAATTCCTGGAGGAACGGAAGTCTGAGTCTTTTTATCTAATGTGGGAGCAAAGATCCTTTGACTTAGCTGTGTGGTGTGAGAATGAAGATGAGCAGACTTAGCTCTGAGCTTCTAGTGGAGGCAGGAAGTGAGGAACTAAAGTAAGCAATGAAACTTAGCAGCGGCAGCCCATGGATTGAATCAGTTCACATATTTGACTACCACAGTAAATTCTCCTATGCCACCAATATCAGGACTTTTTCTTGCGAGCGACCTGTGTTTTTTGTTTCCAGATTGAATAGGGCTTTCTCTCCCTTCTTGACTACTAGGGCCTGATAAATGCAGATATGTATCAGTAAAGAATCCCTCCATGATTCATTTCCTCTCTACCCCATGGGATAAATCACATAGGTTAATAAGGGCTGATAGGTTAGGTTCTGCATTTCTGTAAAAACAAGGATAGCACTGAACAGTGAGGACCAGGTGAGGGCATTGGTTTTCCTACAGGCTTTGGACTGAGATGGATGTGAATTTGAGTTCCAGTTCTACTAGTATATTTAGCTGAGTGGCAGCACTTATCCTCTCTAAGCCTTGGGTTTCTTGTCTATAAAATGGGGCTAATAATAGCACCTTATCCATTAAGTATTGCCATGCAAATGAAACACCTAACATAGTGAATGGCATATAGAAAGCACTCAAAAATTTAAAATCAATTGCTTTAATCTTATGTAGTGATTTCACTTTCCAACATGCCACAAATTGCGTGTGTGTGTGTGTGTGTGTGTGTGTGTGTGAATAGATATGTATTATGACTAGAAATGGGCAACAATCTTTGTGGATGTAATAGCAGAATAGTTAATGCCAATATGACAATTCTGTTGTCTGGTTTCCTTCACACGAAACAGTGACTGACCTGTATCCATCCTGCTGCTGTATGAGGAGTTTTCTCCTTTTATTCCCCCTTTCTCTCTCTCTTTTTTTAAACAATATATTTTTTATTGATTTCATAAAGGAAGGGAGAGGGAGGAAGAGATAGAAACATCAATGATGAGAGAGAATCATTGAACCACGGCCACTTGCATGCCCCCTACTGGGGACAGATGCCAAAACCCAGGCAGGTGCCCTGACTGGGAATAGAACTGTGACCTCCTGGTTCATTGGCGAATACTCAACCACTGAACCACACTGGCCAAGCAGTTTTGTCGTTTTTATTATTGAACTAGAGGCCCAGTGCACAAAATTCATGCATGGTGGGGCGTCCCCTCAGCCCAGCCTGCACCCTCTCGCAATCTGGGACCTTTTGGAGGATGTCCGACTGCTGGTTCAGGCCTGATCCTGCAGACGGGCCTGAACTGGCAGTTGGATATCCCTCTCGCAATCCAGGACCACTGGCTTCTAACTGCTCTGTTTGCCTGCCTGATTGCCCCTAAAACTAGAGCTTCTTCTTTCTTAATTTTTAATAATTATATTTCTTCTGTATTTTTTTATTTTAAAAGTCAAGCTTCTTGAGAACATGAGGCATTTAACATCATTCCATATTCCTTACAGAGAGCTAAGCATGGTAAACATAGCAAATACTTAACACTTACAGGCGTCTATACAAACACTTTCCAACCAGGAATGTCTTAATAGGCAGCCTCCAAAAACTTGAACTGGAAAACCTAAAAGTAGAGTGCTCAGAATTCAGGCATCAGGTGCTATTAGCAGGATTTCTATCCCAATTAAACTCTAATTCTTAGCTCTCAACAGTCTGGACAAACTGCCCTTCACTGTCTCCAAAGTTTGTTATTCGTCACTATCCCATTTTCCTTTTTTTGAGTTCAATGTTTTATATCCACATCAGTATCAACGTACCATACAAAACCCACCTGCCAGCCTAGCTGAGCAGGCAGGAAGGGGGTCCATGGCAGCATAGAAAACCGCGGTTCTTGTCCCAAAAGAGGAGAAAATGGGTTTACAGTCAAGGAAACAAAATCAGAACCCAACATTATCAAGGAGAAGCCTAGAAACTGCATCAAGGGGAGGTGCTGTGGGCAGCGGTGCCTCTGGGCTGGCCCAGCAGTACCTGCAGCAGCCTCGGTTCCTGGGAAGCCTGGGTCAGAGAGGGCCCAGCTCTTGGGGTTATTTTTAATAATTTTGTTTTGGGGGTAGGAGGGCTTCTGGGTAGCAGCTCCATGTGGGAGTAACCAGTGTGGGTTTCACTTCAGGGTTTGGAGGGAAAGTTGGGTCTGTGGGGCGAGACCCACCCGGGCCCAGGCCCAAGTGTAACAGGTGAGGTTCTTGAAAGTGGCCCAGCAAAGTTCCTTCCTGCCTTCTTCCTGCCCTGACCCCAGGCCTATCACTTAAAAATCAGGGCACCGGGCTGGGGCTGAGCACCCCAGGAGCCTTTGTAAACATGGCAGGTCCAGGCAGGGGGAGCTTGGGGGAACTGTAGGAACTGGTGGGGGCAGCCAGAACCAGGGGAGGGCAGTGCCCATGGGGAAAGGGGGCATGGGGTGGAGGAGGTATGCTCCTCTAACAGAGACATAGAGGTACAGAGACTAAGAGAGACAGAGAGGACAGAGATGGGGATAGAAAGAGTGACAGGAAGAGAGAGACTCAGAGAAAGCAAGAGAGAGACTGAGACAGAGAAAGATCCATAAAGAAGAGAGACAGACAGAAAGAAAGATGGAGTCCTGCTCTGTATGAGTCAGCGGGTTGTGGGAGGGGGGCCCGGGGCTGGCACGGGATGTGCCAGTGTGACAATAAGTACATCGTTGTGCTGCAGGAGGGAGGTGTGCTGGTAATGCAGCACCAGCTCCTTTGGAGACCCATTCAGGTTGTAGGGCTCCACAAAACCCAAGCCAGTGGCTGGGCGGTAGATGACACAGTGCTGGGTATCGCCGTCCACCACCACAGAGCAGGCATAGCAGCCCTGCTGGCTGCTCTCACGGACGAGGAAGGTACCATGCCACTTGCCGGTCAGCATTTCCTCAGCCTGCGTGCAGTTGATCTTGCCCACATACCAGGTTCCTTCCTCAAGATAGGGGAGGTCATCCTCATCCTCCATCAGTGCGTACTGGCCTTCAGTCTCATTTTTGATTCCCAACCACTTGATTTTCTCCTGCCAGGTGCCTTTCTGGGTGAGCCATACCAGGTACTGGTCTCGGATCTTGTGCAGATGCATGAGGTCTGGCTTCAGGCTGTTCAAGTGCTGATCGACCTCACGGTTGTCCAAGGCCTGTGTCCGCAGCTCCTGTTCCAGCTTTGTGCAGCTCTCGGGGATCCTCTGCATCTCTTTGTCATTGCCCTCACACCAAGTGCTCCAGATACCCCTGGCTGGCCTTCTCTTGAGCCTGGCCCTGCTCTTCGAAGATCTTGATGGTTTCATTGAAGGCTTGGATTGTGGTGCGCTTCACCTGCAGTTCCTGGGAGGAGCGTGTGTACTCCTCGTAGAGCTGGTCCTACTGGGGCTCTTGTCCTGCGCTTCAAACCAAGGTAATAAACAAAACCTTTACTTCTGATCTTCCTGGCTGCAAGGGAACAGCAAACCTCAATAGAAATAACTTCCCGCCAGAAGTCACGTCCAAATACTGCGAGACTGAGGACTATAGGGCTGACTATGCACGTGCCCAATAACAGGCTCACGTTCTAGCGCTAGGTGCCCAGGCGTCCTCCACAATCCCACAATCCTCTGGTCACCCAGGCGTCCCCCACAATCCCACAATCCTCTGGTCGCCCAGGTGTCCTCCACAATCCCACAATCCTCTAGGCGCCCAGGCGTCCTCCACAATCCCACAATCCTCTGGTCACCCAGGCCTCTTCCTCAATCCCACAATCCTGTAGGTGCCCAGGTGTCCTCCTCAATCCCACAATCCTCTGATCGAATGCTCCCGGTTTTTCTAGCTCCTCCTTCAGTGGTGTTTCCTTCAGTCGGGTCCAGGACCTCTAGTTGGAGAGGATTTTTCTGCTCTCTGAGGTTGATAGCTGTTTCCTATTTGGAATCAGTGAAGTTTCTGGAGAACTGCTGCTGCCACGGACATGTCGGTCCCAAGCGCACTCATGAGACAACCGCCCATTCCGGCCACAGCTGGCGCCGTCCTGGTTCGCAATGAGAAAGGTACTGTGCTGGGCCGGTTTCCAATCGGATCTTCCTCCTCCTTCCTCAGCGCACTCCACACCTCCTCCAGCCGACCACCCCAACCCCGCAGACCCTTAAGTCCTTCTCCTCTATTTCTTCCACTTTCCCCATCAAACTCGCACCCTATTGGGTTGCCTAGGGGCGCCCCTAACCGCTCCCTGAGGGGCGGGGCCAGCCTGGGCGAGGGGCCGTGGTGTTCTGGTCATTATGGTCACTTGCTTTTCATAAATATAACAGATAGCATTGGATTGTATGACCATGCCACGTTTTATCTATTCACCTGTGGATAGACATTTGGGGTACAACCACTTTAGAGCTACAGTGGGGCCTTGACTTACGAGTGCCCCAACTAACGAGTTTTTCGAGATACGAGCCGTCTCTTGGCCGACTATTTTGCTTTGAGTTGCGAGCTAAAATTTGGGTTATGAGCCAGCTTCAGATGCCCCACTGCTAGTTGGTGCAGCGAATGTCACAGTGAACGCCACAACATCAGCCCAGCATCACGTGTCTCACTCGTTCACTTTATGATTTGACATATGAGTAATTTGAGTTACGAGCTCCGTCACGGAACGAATTAAACTCGTAAGTCAAGGCCCCACTGTATTATGAATAAATTTCTATGAACATTCCTGTACGAGTCTTTTTGTGGATATAGGTTTTCATTTTGATTGGGTAAATACGTAGAAATGCAATTGTGGGGTCATTGTGTAGGTTACGTTTAACTTTAAAAGGAAGTTTGGTTAGCATTCCCACAAGCAATTTATTATATTTTTGACTGCCTAACATCTTCACCAAACCTTTGGCAATATCTATCTTTTCACTTTTACTCATTCATCTGGGTGTGTAGTTAATCTCATTGTGGTTTAATTTGCGTTTTCTCTGTTGACTAATGATGTTGAGCATTTTGTCAGATTTCGGTCCCCTGCACTGAATTCTATGTCCTTAATCAGACAGGAAGGACAGTAACTTAAAATCAAGCACATTAACAGTGTCAGGTACCTCCTACAAACAGTTTGCATATTGATTTACCTTTATTCTCACCCCTATTAAAGTATTGTTGTATGTACATCTTTAGGACTTACGTTACTTTCTATCTCATGCATGATTTTTTTAAAAATTATTATTCAGCTGGATTTAGTTCAAAGTAACTGCTCTCTTGGCAAAATCCTCTTGATTATTTATATGATAATCATGAAGTGAAGCCTTTCAGATTACTTAATGCCTTGTATTTGGAGGTGTGCCTTTCTTCAAGAGTACTCAAAGCCTTTTGACGTTAATATTCACAACATCTTTGTGTAGTGAGTGGGGAACATGGGGAGAAGAAACAAATTCCAGAAGGTGACTGAGCCTAAATCTCAGAGGAAACTGGTGAAATTCAGATAAGTTGAATCACAGTCACCAGACCTACAGCAACCTAGCAAACCAAGGTATCTCTCCTCATGGGGTCTGACTGATAAAGATTTCAGATAAAGCCGAGTCATTTCATCTACTGATATAAAGTTAATATAGTTTCTCCCAAAATCTTTCAGAACTAGAAAGTTATCATGAGCCGTGCCATGGAGGGTCTCTGTGGATTTATGAACTGATTGTTACAAAGAAAAAGAGTCATTCTGCCCCCCGGAAAAAGATGTGTGAGAATGCAGTAATACAGGGAACAAAAAGTTTCAAAGAACAATGCACAAAAACCTCCTATCCTCTCATACACACATAACTATTTTCAAGTGAGAAGATTCTGTGTTTTGTGAAAAACAACAAAGATAAGTATCGGACCTCTAGCAATACAGGCATAAAACACACAGTGTTCCAGGTTGGCTTTTCCTATATACGAACATATTGCATATTTAAAGAGTCACTCTGAAGTAATATGTCTGATGTTTAACAAACATGCCAGAATTCAAGCACCCAAATGGGTGATTTTCCCCCCTCAATGTAGGCATCTTGGGATGTTTATACATTTCAATATCACTTTGTCACTGATAAAAACATTTTTGGAATTGCTATTCTGGAATTGCCTTCAAAGTCTTAGGAACATTCTTTTGAATATCTTCAGGCTTCTGTGGCTCCATAAAAAAAAGGGCGGGGGGAGTGTATTTGCTTCAGATATCCTCTCACCATTTTATTGCTTTAAGTCTTAGGCTTCTTATCCTGGGTTTCTTCTTATGGAGTCTCTTCTTACTCCATATACTCACTCTATTCTGATCCTCCTAGTTTTTGAGTTCATTCTGTAATCTTCCATTTGCAACTCATTTTATAATTCAGACATGACAATTAGCTCCACAATTTTAGCTGTAATCTAAGGTGCTATATAAGCAGCTCAGGCAGACACCCTCTTGGTCCAGCTTGACCCTGGGAACCATGATCCTGTCCAACCCCTAGATAAATGACTACACACCCAGCACACTCATCCATCATCCCCGTGAGCAGTGGCTAACGACTCGGTGGCAGTGATTCTCACCTTCTAAGAGCAAAATTAATTTGTTCAAACAGCCTGAAGTCATTTACCCATGACTGACATGCAGGCTCAAGCTGTGTAAGGAAAACGAAGGATGAAAAAATAGCCTTAAAGTAACGAGACTGGATTTCTTCCATAGCACTGAACCCTGCATCAAATTGCTCATCATGGACCAGGGAAGGATGCTTTCACGTGCAGCAGATTCACATCTTGCTCCCCCTCCATTTGGGTCAGCTGAGCTCTGCCCTACGTGGTCCATCAGTCTGGGACTGTCTCCTGATAGGGGAATATGAGACAGTGACCCACACACTCAGACGTTTGGGGCACTGGCAGTAGAATTGGCATAAATGCACTGCTTGCCATAGATGGTTGAAGGGGAAAATAATTTAGATTTATTTTGTAAAGGTAGATTTTTCTTGGCTTTGTTTTAAATGTCCGTATTGGGGGAAGGGTACTTAGAGTCCTATATACCTCCAGCAACTTTGAAATATTTACATTGTATAAGGAAAAGTAATAAATAGAAGAAAAAGTAGGCTTACAGTTGCAATACAAAGAAATAATACAATAATCAATAAATAATAGCACAAGAATGAACTGTTTCCTGTATTCACAACTGTAAACCTACTTTTGCCAACCCCTGTATAGGCAATAAAAACACCAATAATAAAAAGATACTAGTATTTTCTTTTGGATAGTACATTTTTATAGTGGCATTTATCAATTTATATTTCTAATTGCATTGTGTCTGAATTAATGTAAACATCAGTTGTATTTTACAACTGGGGGAAAGCAGATTATCCCAAATATAGAAATGTGGCAGCAGAGTGTGTCTGTGTGTTGCTTTGATCCTTTAGGAGTTCCCCTGGGGGAAGCTGATAACCCAGCAGTGGAGGGCAGGGAGAGGCAGAAGAAAGAGGCAGACTACTCCTGATGGGTAGGTGGCAGTTTTTGTGTGTGTTTGTTTTGTGCATTTTTAAAAATATATTTTTAGCCCTAACCGGTTTGGCTCAGTGGATAGAGCGTCGGCCTGTGGACTGAAAGGTCCCAGGTTCAATTCCGGTCAAGGGCATGTACCTTGGTTGCGGGCACATCCCCAGTAGGAGGTGTGCAGGAGGCAGCTGATCAATGTTTCTCTCTCATTGATGTTTCTAACTCTCTATCTGTCTCCCTTCCTCTCTGTAAAAAAAATCAATAAAGTATATTTAAAAATATATATATATTTTTTATTGATTTCAGAGAGGAAGGGAGAGGAGAGGGGGATAGAAACATCAATGATAAGAGAGAATCATTGATCGACTGCCTCCTGCACACCCCACAATGGGGATAGAGCCCGCAAACCAGGCATCTAACCTACTGGGAATCCAACCACGACCTCCTAGTTCATGGGTTGAGGCTTAACCACTGAGCAACACTGGCCATTAGGTGGCAGTTTTAATAAGCAAGGGAACTTGTGTTGGGTGCCTGCGAATACGAGTTGGAATCTTAAAAGTTTATAGAGAGGCCTTAACTGGGTTCAGTCACGTACACTGTCCATATCAACAACACTACTCTGTCAAGATTGCTTCCTTGAAATGTCTCTGGATATAAACACGGAGGGCGGCAGGTGCATCCCAAAGACAGGGGAGGGAGTCAGGAGCCTCCTACTGTCTGGGCCAGTTCTCCCTTCAGCTGGAGGTCACATCTTCTTGATGTCCTCCTCCAACACGGTGATCATTGCTCATGCTCAGAGATGACCTGTTTGCGGAATTCTTAGAGAGCGTTCATACGTGTTGTAAGTCAAAATCCAGTGTGTGATTCACAGTATTTCTGATGGTAGATTCCCCTGAAGATCCTGACCTGAAACCAAGAAGAAACCACCTACTTAACAAGAACTAAAGGTTGGTACCAGGATTTAGACTGACGCATGAGCGAATCAGGTAGTTCAAGTGTGCATGGGCAGGAGGCAACCATCAGAATTAATGGGAGGGCAGGGCGCCCAGGCGCCTGCATCAGCAAGGCTGCACCAGACCTTCATGGAGAGGGGAGAACAGTTCAGGCAGGAAGGTAGATTGCATTTTGTTCTCTCCATACACTTAGCACAGGGTTCGCGCCATGCAGGGGAGAGGATGGAAAGGGCACTCTATCAGAGCACCATCATCACCATCCTACAAAGGAAACAGATTTTAGAAGCCGAGAGAAGGATTTATGACTTCAGGGACCTTTGTGAGTCCTTTTATTAACCTAGTACATCACTTCTCTCCCATCGTCATGCTGACAACACTCCTCAGCCCTTCTCTGGATGTCTTGTCAGACTGAGCAACTGTAGAAAATGAACAGGCAAGAGCTGCGGGAAAGGGCTGATGGAGTCCCGCCTGCTCCTGAGCACCAGGGGCAATTTTGTTCTGCTAAGAGGTTCTCTGACACAGTCTTCCAGGGAGGGAATCTTGGATTGTTTCTGACACCTATGTGTTTTTAAAGAGTTTTATTTTTTCTTATAATGGTTTTCCTAAGAGCATAAATCAACATGTAAAGAGACTAGCATGCTAGCTTAAATAGTTTTACAAAAGTTATCTGAAAGTTTGGAGAGCCTGTGATGAATGTGGCCTGGCCCTCAGAGTCAGTAAACGGTGTAGGCGCAGTGGTTCTCAACCTTCTGGCCCTTTAAATACAGTTCCTCATGTTGTGACCCAACCATAAAATTATTTTCGTTGCTACTTCATAACTGTAATGTTGCTACTGTTATGAATTGTAATGTAAATATCTGATATGCAGGATGGTCTTAGGCGACCCCTGTGAAAGGGTTGTTCGACTGCCAAAGGGGTCGTGACCCACAGGTTGAGAACTGCTGGTGTAGGCGCGTTTCATTTCCACCCTTCGCGTATGAATGCGAAGTTCATAGGGGACAGCACCAGTGTTATCTCCTCTGTAAAGCCCTCCTTGGTTTCTCCAAAATTGAATTAATTTCTCCCTCTTCTGTATTCCAGTAACAAAACAAAAAAATTGAAAAGGTAACGAGCATGTACATGTTCTGTAGGTATTATTCTAGGCACATTGACTCACTGTTTCTCTCAACAATTCTCTGATGTCTGCACTGTCATTCTCTGAGGCTCAGAAGAGTTAAGGGACTTGCCCAAGATCACACAGCTACAAAGTGAAAGAACATGGATTTTAACCTAGAAATAGGCTGTCTAACTCCAGAGCATGTATTGTTAACACTTTTTACATACACCTGTTCTACAGTTTTAACAGCATACAACTTCAGAAAGAAGAATCACAACAATTGTAGCCAACCTTTACTGGGTGTTGAATAAGTATCAGACACTCTGCCAAATGATTTCACAGATTTTATTCTGTTTGGTTGAATGCACTTGCCTTCTTTTTTAAAAATATATAAATTGAATGAGTTTGTTTTCAATATATTTTATTGATTTCAGAGAGGGAGAGGCAGAGAGAGATAGAAACATCATTGTTGAGAGAGAATCATTGTTTGGCTGCCTCTTGCATGCCCCCTATTGGGGATCGAGCCCACAACCCTGGCATGTGCCCTGACCGGGAATTGAACCATGACCCCCTGGTTCATAGGTCGACACTCAGCTACTGAGCCACACCAGCTGGGCTGCATTGCCTTCTTTATTTTAAAGAAGTTCTTGTTCAAAGGGCAAGAATAGCCTCTCAGGCTGTCAGTGCTCCCAATTACTCACTTATAGACCTAACATGCTTATCATGCAACTTGCTTTAAATCTCACTGAACTCCCATGTATGATGGGGCATCCTGTTATACACTGACAGAGTAGCAAGGAATTCAGGTAGCAAGGAATGTCTCCTCTTCTAACATGCATGCTCCATCGTCACATTGGACTTCACTTACAAAACACAAGTCCAAAGATAAAATTATTACTCCGTAAGAATTTCAAGTTAGGAACAGCAGAGCATTTACTAGTAAACCATGGTTGAAGCCCTTCAGTGAATGGGTTCCTGTGGAAGTACTCAGGTTGCATGTCTATAAAGCCAGCCCTGGCTATGATATAGTATCTTATTTTTTGTTTTTCAGATGAGACTGATGGTGGGAAAGGTTAAGTAACATACTTAAGCTCAGACAAATGGACATTGGAGAGCCTGGATTTGGACTCAGGTCTGTCTGATCTAAGAACTCACGTTCTTAAGGATTCCGTACTGAAATTACTTGGCTAGGCAACTGCCTATAATCATTGGTGGACTTTAATAATCTAAAAATAATTATCATCTGTGGGTTATTAAGAGTCCAAATTATTCTTCCTTCCTATTCATTCTCCTGTGGAGCACTTGGCCAAAGTACTTTGTCTTGTATCATACTTTACTACAGGCCCAGTGCACGAAATTTGTGCATGGGGATGGGGTCCCTCAGCCCAGCCTGCACCTTCTCACAATTCAGGACCTTTCAGGGGATATCTGATTTTTGGTTCAGGCCTGATCCCACAGATAGGGTCTAAACCAGCAGTCGGATATCCCTCTCGCAATCCGGGATCGCTGGCTCCTAACCGCTCACCTGCCTGCCTGATCGTCCTTAACCGCTCTGCCTGCCTGCCTGCCTAATTGCCCCTAACTGCTTGCCTGGCTGCCTGATTTTGCCCCTAAAACTCAAACTTCTTCTTTTATAATTTTTAATATTTATATTTCTTCTTTTTTATTTTAAAAGTCAAGCTTCTTGAGAACATGAGGCATTTAACATCATTCCATATTCCTTACAGAGAGCTAAGCATGGTAAACATAGCAAATACTTAACACTTATGGGCTTCTATACAAACACTTTCCAACCAGGAATGTCTTAGTAGGCAGCCTCCAAAAACTTGAACTGGAAAACCTAAAAGTAGAGTGCTCAGAATTCAGGCGTCAGGTGCTATTAGGAGGATTTCTTTTCTTTTTTTATTTTTATTCATTTTTTTACAGAGAGGAAGGGAGAGGGATAGAGAGAAACATCCATCAGCTGCCTCCTACACACCTCCCACTGGGGATGTGCCAGCAACCAAGGTACATGCCCTTGACCGGGATTGAACCTGGAACCATTTAGTCCGTAGGCCGACACTCTATCTACTGAGCCAGACCAGTTAGGGCTATTAGCAGGATTTCTATCCCAATTAAACTCTAATTCTTAGCTCTCAACGGTCTGGAAAAACTGCCCTTCACTGTATCCAAAGTTTCTTATTTGTCACTATCCCATTTTTCTTTTCTTCTATTTTTGAGTTCAATGTTTTATATCCACATCAGTATCAACGTACCATACAAAACCCACCCTCCAGCCTAGCTGAGCAGGCAGGAGGGGGGTCCATGGCAGCATAGAAAACCGCGGTTCTTGTCCCAAAAGAGGAGAAAGTGGGTTTACAGTCAAGGAAACAAAATCAGAACCCAACATGATCAAGGAGAAGCCTAGAAACTGTATCGAGCGGAGGTGCTGTGGGCAGCGGTGCCTCTGGGCTGGCCCAGCAGTACCTGCAGCAGCCTGGGTTCCTGGGAAGCCTGGGTCAGAGAGGGCCCAGCTCTTGGGGTTATTTTTAATAATTTTGCTTTTGTGGGAGGAGGGCTCTGGGCAGCAGCTTCATGTGGGGGTAACCAGTGTGGGTTTCACCTCAGGGTTTGGAGAGAAAGTTGGGTCTGTGGGGCAGGGTGGGGTGGGGCAGAACCTAGGCTGGCCCCGCCCAGCCCCAAATGTCACAGCTGAGGTTCTTGAAAGTAGCCTAGAAAGTTCCTTCCTGCCTTCTTCCTGCCCTGACCCCAGGTCTATGGCTTAAAAATCAGGGCACCAGGCTGGGGCTGAGCACTCCAGGGGCCTTTGTAAACATGGCAGGTCCAGGCAGGGGGAGCTTGGGGGAACTGTAGGAACTGGTGGGGGCAGCCAGAACCAGGGGAGAGCAGTGCCCGTGGGGACAGGGGGCATGGGGTGGAGGAGGTATGCTCCTGTAACAGAGACTTAGCGGTACAGAGACTAAGAGAGACAGAGAGGACAGAGATGGGGATAGAAAGAGTGACAGGAAGAGAGAGACTCAGAGAAAGCAAGAGAGAGATTGAGACAGAGAAAGATCCACAAAGAAGAGAGACAGACAGAAAGATGGAGTCCTGCTCTGTATGAGTCAGAGGGTTGTAGGAGCGGGGCCCGGGGCTGGCATGGGATGTGCCAGTGTGACAATAAGTGCATCGTTGTGCTGCAGGAGGGAGGTGTGCTGGTAATGCAGCACCAGCTCCTTCAGAGACCCGTTCAGGTTGTAGGGCTCCGCAAAACCCAAGCCAGTGGCCGTGCGGTAGATGACACAGTGCTGGGTATCGCCGTCCACCACCACAGAGCAGGCATAGCAGCCCCGCTGGCTGCTCTCACGGATGAGGAAGGTACCATCCCGCTTGCCGGTCAGCATTTCCTCAGCCTGCGTGCGGTTGATCTTGCCCACATACCAGGTTCCTTCCTCAAGATGGGGGAGGTCATCCTCATCCTCCATCAGTGCGTACTGGCCTTCAGTCTCATTTTTGATTACCAACCACTGGTTGATTTTCTTCTGCCGGGCGCCTTTCTGGGTGAGCCATACCAGGTACTGGTCTCGGATCTTGCGCAGATGCATGAGGTCCGGCTTCAGGCTGTTTATGTGCTGACCGATCTCACGGTTGTCCAAGGCCTGTGTCCGCAGCTCCTGTTCCAGCTTTGTGCAGCTCTCGTGAATCTTGGCGATGTGAGACTTGAGCCGTTCTGAGTTCCGCAGGACCCTCTGCATCTCTTTTCATGGCCCTCACGCCAGAAGCGCTCCAGGTACTCCTTGTTGCACTTCTTCTGAGTCTGGCCCTGCTCTTTGAAGATCTTGATGGTTTCATTGAGAGCTTTGATTGTGGTGCGCTGCATCTGCAGTTCCTGGGAGGTGCCTGTGTACTCCTTGTAGAGTCGTACTCGTTGCTCTTGTCCTCTGCTTCAAACCAAGGTAACAAACGAAACCTTTAATTCTGATCTTCCTGGCTGCAAGGGAACAGCAAACCTCCTCAAATGGTGTTTCCTTCAGTCCCGACGCAACATTCAGGGCCTCTAGTTGGAGAGGATTTTTCTGTTCTTTGACATTGATAGCTGTTTCCTATTTGGAATCAGTGACGTTTTGGGAGAACTGCTGCCGCCATGAACATGTCGGTCCCAAGGGCACTCATGAGACAACCGCCTATTCAGTCCACAGCTGGCACCGTCCTGGTTTGCAATGAGAAAGGTACTGTGCTGAGCCATTTTCCAATTGGATCTTCCTCTTCCTTCCCCAGCACACTCCAAACCTACCCCAGACCGACCACCCCAACCCCGCAGACCCTTAAGACCTTCCCCTCTATTTCTTCCACTTTCCCCTATCAAACTCGCACCCTATTGGGTTGCCTAGGGGCACCCCTAACCACTCTCTGGGGGGCAGGCCAGCCTGGGCGAGGGGCAGTGGTGTTCTGGTCTCTGGTCGTTCAGGTAGCTGGCTTTTTATATATATAGATATATAGATAGTTTTATAAATACCTTCTTTCCTGAGACGACATCTTCTTTGATCATCATTGAAATCTTAGGAGAGACTTAGGGTCATTACTCATTTCGTAAGTGAGGAAATTGATGCTCAAAGGCATGAAGTGACTTTTCTAGGTTATGCTTTCCATCAGTGGTAGAGCCAAGTCTGTAGTCACCCCTTGAGCCAAACTTCCAATAAATATAGCAGGACTTGTGGCCAAGTGATAAGGGAAGGTAGAATATTGGCCCATAAAGCAAAATGTTTTCATATTTCCCTTTTATAACAGGGAACAAATGGAAAGAATCTGTGAATTGAGGTCAGAGAGAATGGGCTTGGAGTATAGCTCTGCCACCTATTAATTGAATACACTTGGAAGCTTTCACTTCTAAGCCCTCAAATCCTCATATGCCAACAGGGGTATTTATATGTACCCTGAAGGACTGTTGTATCAAATGAGAAAGCGTCCAAGCCTCAGTAAATGTTACTTTCCCTGTCCCTACTGGTCATGATCCACTGGTCATACAGAGAGTGGAGAGCTCAGTCTTACATCCTCTATTCTAGAGAGGCCATGCTGGCCAAAGGCAAATTCAGAGTGAAGTAAGCACCTAGAGACTGAGTGTGTTCCGTTCTTTATTTTCACACATCCTCTGCTTCTGCAAAAGAAGGGACACCACCAGGTACTATGACTAATACATACAAGATGTGTTGAATGTATAAGGCCATTCCAGTCTTTATACAATGCTGATTCAGAAATTTCATTGTGAAGTCACCTAAAAGTATGAACTGATGGGCACTTTGGCCACACTTTCTAGACCTGAAATTATCATTAATTTCTTTAGTATTGTAATAACATTGATTTAGGTGAGCCTTTATAACATGGAAAGTGTATAGTATTTAGCAGTAATTAACATCCTTTAATTAGGAAGAATTGCCAAGTAGTTTTCTCTCTTGGCTCTATTGTAGCTAATGCAGCTGGGTGAAAATTCAGCTTCATCACAAAGGGAACAGCTTGTGTTTTATGTTAAATTTGCCTTTAATGGTTTAAAAATATTCTTTGGTATTATATTTTATCATAAAAAGGCACATTTGAATCACCAATGTTATAGAATGTGAACAGTCTAAATGCCATAAACCTTACAGATAAAACCATTCATTTAGAGATACATGCACAGAATATAAAATGACTATAGAAATTTGATAAGTCTGTCCATATGCTCATCAAGTTGTATAGGTCTTAATACTGGCATTGCTATTATTATCCCTCTAGAATTACAATAAAAAATTTCATATTTCATGTGCATTTATAGTACATGTTACTTTTTGCTAACCAAAGAGGCATTTAGGCAATGGCTGGGTATGAAAATTGCTGACATTTTCTGAATTTCAAATGACAAATGAGATGCTCCTGTCAGTTTACTGTGTAACTTCATAGCATATGGTGCTTCTGCTGGTGGGTGTTATTTCAAAGTTTGCAAATCACACCATGAGAAAGTCCCTTTGGTAGGCTCCTGGAACACTTAGCAACTGTGAATCTGAAGTGACAGTACAGAGGGAAAGAACTAAAAAATAACTTTTTTATTTTTTATAGTGAGAAGGCAGAACAAAGTGAATAATAAGTTAATACAGGGAGGTGGAGGGGTAGGGACACCGATCTAGGAAAAAAAAAAGAAGCAGTTTTCCTTTTTATAGGTCAAACCAGAAAAATCTTTAAATTCTTTAAACTAAGTGTATAGTTTTAGATTTCAGAGAAAGAATAAGAATTAAGACACTGAATAGAATTAGAAGAATTGTCTACTATGTTACACAGAAGTCTAAAGATGGAGGGGAGATTGTTTCAAGGGATAGAGAATGGTTCCAGAATTATATCTATACCAGAAATCACAAAGTGACTCCAAATAATGAAGATTTGAAAAGACAGCCTCTGCTATTCAGAACAGGTCATCGTATTCAACACCAATCCCAGCAGAGCCTTATTTCTTTCATTGCAATCTATTTTAATGGGTCACTTTGTTTTGCTTTGTTCAATAATGCCCACATTTCAGAGCGTTTCTCTACAGTGGTCAAGCTACCAGCCAATTAAATGGAACTAATTGACTGGACAGTTCCATTACAGTAGTTCAGCCAATTGCCCCAAGGACCACTGCCCAAGACTCATTTTTCTATATGTTCCTCCTTGGAATAAAAAAATTTCCATTGTTTATCAACCACAAAATTTTTAAATTTATGTCTAGAGTGCAGAAATGTGAGTAACCTAAAATGATAGGTCACTGTCATTGTTATGACAAATAATAGTTGGGGAGTTAGGCAGTGTTTCTAAAAGAGTTATACCTCCCATTCCTCTTTTTCTGGAATCTTTCAATATTTTTACCTCCAAATTTATGGATTATTAAATTTTTCATGTAGGAAAGGAGAGACTATCCCAGTAAAATAAGGAGTGTGGTGAATGGTATTTAATCTCTAGGTTATTGCGTTTACAGGTGTTAGGAGTTGACCCCAAACAATAACAGCAAACAACAACAGTAATAACAGATAATATTTATTGCATTCTAAGCATGTCATATGAATTAATAATCCTCACAAAAAATTACTACCCCCATTTCACAGTTGAGGAAATTGAGGCACACAGAGGTCAAGTATCTTAAGTTCCATGGGAAGTACTGTGGCAGTAATAGATATAGAATAGATATTGATTAAATTGCTTCCAGCTCCTCTTTCCCCCATACACTCATCTGGCCTAAGTTGAGCCATGACAGCTGCACATTTATATTTTATGACTCTGACCCTTCATTTCAGGTCATAGACAATTGGATTTAAGGGCAGAGCATTCAAAGGCTGAATTAGGTGAAACATTTCCTTTCTCCCAAGGTTGCTGAAAGTATCTTGGGTTGGGTGACTGACAGACACCTGAGGAAAGAGAAGAGGCCAGCAGGCTGACACAGAAAAGAACCACTGTAGAGAGCCATGGGGATGAGTGGCACCATTGGTGGGAAGGAGAGAGCAAACGCTAGCAACATGTTCTTCCCCAGTTCTTATCTGCAGGAGACGTGGATACACTTCTTGCAGTTGGTTGCATGGGAGACTCACATGACTTTCTGCTAAAACCCTTTTTATTTTTTCTTAACTGTGTTTGTGTGAGTTTTTGTTATAAAAAAAACCCAAAAGAGTCTTAAGAAAACTATGATTCTTCTTTGAGGGGCTTCTGTTCTGCGTCACCCAGACCACTCTGAGTTGCCACACCGCAACATGTGTTTATTCAAGGGCTTCCAAGACGTCTGTTTTCATCCCCCAGCATTGATACTGTCATCAGAAGGCAGGGTTGACAGAGGGTAAAAACAAAGATGCCAAGCATCACACACAACATCAGGAATGCATATGAACAAGATAGTATATATCAAATCACCTACCATGGTGTTTGGCAAATCCCAGTCTCTTAAATGTTTATTTTCCTTTTGTTCCCATTTATTTAGTAAAGACTATAGCAACTAAGAGTTCTATATTTTATAGTTTAATACTGATGAAAATCTCATGCTTTTCCATAAATATGTTAACACGTGTTAAAGAGTGTGTTTCTGTTTTCAGTTGGGGAAATACTAGTAGGCAGTGGAGCAGTGTGGTTAAAAGGGGAGTTAGACTGGTTGATAAAAACAGTATCCATCTGTTATGGTTAATTTTATGTGAACTTCACTGGGCTAAGGGGTGTTTCTAGAAGAGATTAGCATTTAAATTTGTGGGCTGAATAAGGAAGAAAGACCTCATAAATGTGGGTGAGCATCTCCCAATCCATTGAGGCCTGATTCGAAGGAAAAGGTGGAGGAAGGGAAAATACACTCTCTGCTTGAACTGAGATGTGCATCTGCTCCAGTACTTGGACATGAGCACCCGTGGTTTTCATGTATTTGGACTTGGACTGAATTACACCCCAGTTTTCCTGGGTCTCCAGCTTGCAGACAGCAGAGCATGGGACTTTTTGGTCTCCATAATTGCTTGAGCCAATTCCTATAAGAAATCTCTCTAATACACATATGCATGTATACATGTAAATGTCACATATATGTATACATGTACACATATACATGTTACCCATGTGCATATACATATATCATATATGTATGTGTTGCATGTGTATGTGTATATATGTCAGGGTTCTCCAGATTGTTTCTGTTTTTCTGGAGAACCTTAATACACTACCTAGAGGCTTAGAATAGTGCCCAGCTCATTGAAAGCGTTCAGGGAGTACTTGTTAGCATTATAATGATTATTTTTATTATCATCATTGTACCTCTGATCCCTTTCCTTTCTCAACAGCATCATTCCTACATTTTTTTGAATTAGTATTAATCAAGCATAGCCTCTAAATTCTATAGAAAGACATCATTGCTGAATAAGTTTGATTTACAGTAGCTGTTTGTGTTTGTTTTCTTAAAAGTAATGGTTATTAGGCCAACTACCTTTTATTGCTTGCAAATCTTCCTTTTTTCTTTATGTCTCCCAGAACTACTGCGAAGCACTCAAGGCTGCTGTGTAGATTGTGTTCTGTGTGACACTTCTCTCGCATTTGGAAATTGCTTACCAAAGACATTTTGATAGAAGTAGGTTAAATTTACTTTCCAAATGTTTACCTTTCCCAAGACTCTTTAGTAGGTGAGGATGTGCATCTCAAGATTAAGGAGAGGTTGTTTACAGGAATGCTCAACAAAATCCAGATAGTCATATGGTGCAGCTCTCCAGTTTTCTGCTTTCATTTAATATCAAAGTATCATAAAAAGAGGAGAAATACTGTAAAAAAAAGTGTAGCATACAGAATCCCACAGAAAGCCATGGCAGGAAATATTAGATTGCATGTGACTTTAAAGCAAGAATATAATCTTCTTTCTTTGTAACTTCACCAGACTCAATAAATGTTGACTGAACTAATTGACATTGATTCTGCCCTTAATACATTAGAAATAGAACTTTTATTTCAGCATGTAATTAGCATATTTCTTCAGAGCAGTAGGATTAACAGAGACTGCTAGGTATTTATATTGATGCTATTTCATTTTATAGAAAAATAATACAAATAGAGATGATAAGCCACAGTTTCATGCTGTGTAACTCTATGTGAGTATCTATTACTACTCTATCCCCGTTAGTAAAGATACTATTGTGATTTGATGCCACAAAGCAACACTCCTCTCTGACAGATATTGTAAACCAAAGTGTTGTTCAGAGCCAGGCAGTCTTAAAATGATAGAAGTCCGGTATCCTCATTAGCTCCAGCATTGAGAAGGTTTCATCTTCCATCTGTCACATTTCTCACTATGTATAACATCAACTGCAAGCCCCACATTTGTAATAAGAAGGTGTCCAGGTGTTCTGTTGACATCAGTGCTCAGGGAGTAATGGGCTACAGTGTCGTGGGAAATGTAGCCACCAGTATCGGGAATCATTTAGATGAACTCAGTCAGGCCTGAGACATGAAGTGCCAAGAGGCTACTAAGTTCAGTTTGAAGGCATGGTCAATAGAAATAGCCAAGAGATTATACTAGCACACATTGTCTCTGAGAAGCAACCATCTGAGCATTACAGTTGCTCAGAGCAAACCAGACTAAGAACAACCCTGAGACACCAAGTGCCCTAAATCATTTTTTTCATGATTCTTTAAAAAACCACCAGGGCTATAGAATGCCTTCATGAGAGTCTGAGAAAGGAATCCCTTATGAATGGCAAATTAGAAAGAGGACTGCTTTCTCCTTGGATGTGCCAGTTATCAATCTGGATGGCCTCTCAGCCACAAATCCACTCTTCATTGCCCTGCTAATGATGCTGCAACATTTCTCCCATGCCAACTAGCACTAAGTTATGCCTGTCAGTAGAAGGCACTGGAGGGACACAGGGAAGCTGGGGCTTTCTCTTCCTGATTTCAGGGTGTGCTCTCCTTTGGCATGAGTGCCACCTCCCCATTGGTATCTCCCTCTAGTTTGCCAAAGGTTGGCTTCCCAGCAAGTTCTGCTCTTGCTGCACCTCAGCAAACTCCCCTGCCATTTAGCGGACCCCGCCACGCTCTCTGCAGCAAAAGCCCTGGAGAGTCAGGGGTTTTTCCCTTACAATTATTCCTTACTTGGGTTCTTCGTCTCAGTTGTGGATGTAGTGGCTGATCCTTATATCAGTTACTCTTGTACTAATATTAGTGGCTAACACCCTAATACTCCAATCCCCTATTGTAGATAATTATTCTTTTTTTTTAAAAAAAATATGTTTTTGTTGATTTCAGAGAAGAAGGGAGAGGGAGGGAGAGAGAGAGAGAGGAACACATCAATGATGAGAGATAATAATTGATTGGCTGCCTCCTGCACGACCCCACACTGAGGATCAAGCCTGCAACTCGGGTATCTACGGGCATCTACGCTGACCGGGAATCTAACTGTGACCTCCTTGTTCATGGGTCGAAGCCCAACCACTAAGCCACTGCGGCCAGGTGATAATTATTCTTGATATTAAACTTTCCCTGTATGGTTTCTGTCTCCTGAATGTACCCTAATGATGCAGTGGATGAACTGGAATGGTGACCCCTTGAGAAGATTTAGTGAGTAAAAGTGCCTTTCTTTGTACAAAGAAAGGAGTGCCTCTCTCTTCCAGTGGCAGCAGCCCTCACCAGGACATTCGACTTGTTGAGTGAGCAAGGGCTAGATCTCCATTGCTTAGCACATCGGTAGGCACTTTTGAGCATTTGTACAACCTGTATGGTCATTAGTAGTAGTTCTTCTCTGGACCATTGAAGCTTTATAAATTAAATTAAAAGATGAATTGCGCCCAGCCGGGGTGGCTCAGTGTTTGAGCATCGACCCATGAACCAGGAGGTCACAATTAGATTCTCGGTCAGGGCACATGCCCAGGTTGCGGGCTTGATCCCCAGTGTGGGGCATGCAGGAGGCAGCTAATTGATGATTTTCTCTCATCATTGATGTTTCTATGCTTCTATTCCTCTCCCTTCCTCTCTCTGAAATCAATAATCTATATATATGTAAAAGGCTAATATGCGAAGTGTCCCTGCGGGAGTTTGACGGGGAGACTGGGAGTTCTATCGCTCGCTATGATGTGCACTGACCACCAGGGGGCGGCGCAGAATGAAGGAAGGCCCTGGCCTGCAGCTGGAAGGCCCTGATCAGCCCTGATTGCCGGACAGGCCTAGGGACCCTACCCATGCATGAATTTTGTGCACCTGGCCTCTAGTAGTAGTAGTAGTAGTAGTAGTAGTAGTAGTAATAATAATAATAATAATAATAATATGACTTGCTATGTCTCTGCTTTCAAGATGACCTCAGGCTAGTGGAAAAGGCAGATCGGTAAATAAACAATGAGAAGTAGGTTTTGATGGAGGGAAACACAGGATGCTATGGAAAAATAGAGGAGAGAGACCCTGTACCTGTATATGCATAACAGTTTACTACAAAGCATAGAGGCTTAAAACAACAACAAATACTTACCTTCTGTGAATCAGGAATTTGGGAGTAGCTTAGCTGAATATTACTGGCTTGGGAGCCTTCACGAGGTTAAAGTCAAGGTGTCAGCCAGGACTACAGTCATTTGAAGGCTCATTGGGGCTGAGGATCTGCTTCTGAGACAGCTCACTCACATGGCTGGAGAGTTGATATTCGCTCTTGGCATATGGCTTCACCACATTGATTTCTTCATAGGGCTGAGTGGATGATTTCAAGATATGGCTGTGGGCTCTTCCCCCCCCCCCCCCCCGCCCCAAGTAAGGGATAAAAGAGAGAGCAAGGGAGGATTTATTATTACCTAATCTCAAAAGTCACACATTTGACAATTTCCTTAGGTTACACAGGTCAACTTATTCAGTGTGGGAAGAGGCCAAAAGAGTATGAATATCAGGAGGTAAGCTCCTTGGGGCCACCATAAAGGCTGGCTACCCACTCCCCGTAGGACAAACTGGGGGGAGGAAAGTTTCCTGGGGAGAGAACAGTGGAGTGAGTCTGCTGGGCCCCATTAGCAAGTAAAGAGTAGAAGAATGTTCCAAGCTAAGGTATTGGCATGTGAAAAGGCCTGGGAAGATAAAAGGACAATGGAAAGTGTTTAAGTATCACTCAATTGTAAGATTTGGGATTTTGGAGGTAGGAGGGTGGTGCTGGGCGAATGCAGTGAGAAGTGAAGCTGGATAAATTGTCAGAGGTAAAATCGCAAAGAACCTTGTCTGGCATTTTACTTAGAGGAAAATGGTGGCCATGGGCAAATTTCAATCAGCATCTCAAAAGTGAGCCATCAAGAGAGATTTAGTGCACTTACTGCAGTGTTTATTTCTAACATTTTGCAGAAGCAGTCAAATGTCTTCAGTGTGCACCTCTTGCCTTCTCTTTCTTTCTCAGTTTTCGCTCCTTAAACACATCTGAAATGCAAGGGAATTGACAAGTTATGGTCCAGGCTTTTCCAATCTTCCTGGAAAGTCCCCTGTACCGGCTGAAAGCTCGCTGCGGGGACCCTGGTTGGAAGCAGACTAAGTAGTATCAGCCTTAGTCAGTGACAGTGCTTGAGTCAAGGGACATCACCAGAAAGGACATTTTATACGTGTCTCAGTGTGGCAGATCTGCTGGGGATGCTTTAGTCTTTTCAGCTTTAATCACGAACAAGAAAAATAATAATGTCAACATTAACATTTCAAAGGTGAACACGTGTATGTGTGTGTGTGTGTGTGTGTGTGTGTGTGTGTGTGTGTGTGTGTGTGTGTCCCAGACCACACATCAGTTAGGTCTGGGACTCTGGATTAGGAAACATTATCTGTCTCTTCCAGGAACATAAACAATTCATTAAAGTCAATTTCCAATTTCCCAAAGGAGCAGGAATAAGACAGAAAATTAAAACCCTTATATAATTCTCCAATCTTACTTTTATTAATACTATCATATTTTCTCTCAAAGCACCTTTGAGGTGTAAGCTAGTAGATTTACCAGTAAATTGCCTAATTTTAATCCCTTCCACTAACTCATTCACCTACCTTGGTAATTTACTTTCCTTCTTAAAACAATTGCTTAACTCACAAAATTAAGGAGTAGGCATGGTTAGCTTTTAAGACTCTTTCAGATTGAGAAGATCCCATTTTATGAATTTTATATTTCAAAGCCACACTCTTACTGGAGATGCCAGTGGATGTGGAAGTGTGAGATATGAAAAGAGATACAGTAATTCACAAACCATATAATCAATCTTTGAATAATTTAAAATTTCATATACTACTAGACCCTGTGTTTTATTTGCTATTGACATAATTCAGATAACAAAGGGAAGAGTCAACAAAAAACTCGTTATGAAGTGAAAATCCATATTGTTGATTCCTGGTTTAAGATTTTTCCAGAAGTACCTTAACTGTATTAGTACAGATCTTAGGAAAGACTGTACACATTTAAAATTCACTGTATGTTTAAAAACATCTATAATAATAAAAGCATAATATGCTAATTAGACCAGACAGCCAAACGACCTTCCAGATGAAGCTGGGGTAGTGGGTTCCGAGCCCCTTGCACGAATTTCATGCATCAGGTCTCTAGTCTATAATAATAAAAGTGTAATATGCTAACTAGACTGGACGACCTCCCAGACGACCTTCTGGATGAAGCTGTGGCTGCAGGGGCCAAACCCCTTGCACGAATTTGGTGCATTGGGCCTCTAGTTTATTGATAAAATGACTATGGCAAAGAGAGGTTAAGTAACTTGCCAAAAATCACACAGCCCTAAGTGGCACAGCTAGGATTTTAATCCAGTAGTCTGATTCATAAGCATTTCATGCTACCTCCTTAGTAAAAACATTTTTGGATTAAAATTATCCCTTCAAGTCATATTATAACCCTTCATTTCCTTACTGTAAGTAGTGACAATAATTTTTGCATGATAGGATTGTTGTAATGTTTAGATAGTAGAGGATTTGTTAAAGGTTCTAATACAGGATTTGACAGGTATGAAGTCCTTAATAAACAGTAGCTATCATTTACACTTCTGAATATCTTTACTGAGGCAGATGAAATGTAAGTCACATGGGGGTACACATGATATTTTGGAAATAAAAATACCTGTCTCCTGTAATCAAGATTAATGATCGATGGGAAAGATCACACCGGCCACTAATACAGCCTAATAAACAACAAGATGTTCTGTGAAGGATAACGTGGATTTTCCTACGTGCTTTCTACATGGCTAGTAATATTAATGGTTCATTATCTGCATAACCATCTTAGCTTTTTAAACCTCAACTTCCCAAATAAATGGGAAAGCAGCAAAACAAAAATTACTAACAGAGCCTTGAGAGAGGTCTGCCTTTTGGCTGCCCTACTGGACCTACTAAATCTGCACTCAAGGGGGAAAATACAATTTGGGGACTGGGATAGTAATGGGCTAAACGGGATTTATTTTTCTGTTTGCTTTGCAAAAAGAGAGATGAGAGTATATGCGGAGTAATGTGATTGTGGATCAAGCAAATATAATATACTATGCTTCTCTAGCATGAAACAGTGGTTCCTTCTTATTACTGTAGAAGTGCATGAACATGTATCTACAAATGTTCTAAATGAAAGCTCTGCTTTGTAGGGTTATTTATTGAAGAGACCTTGTACAGATATCTGTAGAAGGCCAGGCCTCCACATTGGTTAAAACTTCTTGAATGGGCCACAAAAGAAGAAAAGAAAAAAAAAATGCAGTACTTTGTTCTTGGGGTGTTTTGGGAAATTTCAAAACATGGCTAGAACTGTAATAATAAAAGCACCTCAGGTTTGTAACCAAGGCAACCCTTCCCTCTCTGTGTTCAGGCTTTCCTGTTGATTATCTATTGTAATACCAATAATTGCATCTGAGAGAAGTCTCTGTTTGTAGTGAGAGACAATTAGCACTTGAAATAAAATAACAGATTTAAATTAAATTGGGGGATTCAACAGGGTGACCTGATCTCCAGGAACAAGCACAGAGCTTTGGAATAGGAGAGTCTTACGTTTGCAGCAGCCCCCGGAGGAAGGTCCAGGTTACTTGAAGTCTTATTGCTGGTTACTCTAGTGGTTATGGTAGAAAACCGTTTGTTTCTTTTTAGATTATATTGGAAAAGAGTTTAATAAGTCCAAACCTACAAGAAGGTGATACTAAATTTTCAATAATAGGCTTACTCAAATAATTTGTCTCTGCATGTAATGCTTCATTAAAATATTTCCTCCGATTACCGTCATTAGTCTTCACTGTTATGTGGACTGTATTTTAAGCTGCTGTCTACTTTAATTCAGATGTGAATGGAAAGCTTGCAAGTCTTGATCTATATATCTTTGCCTCACCTGCAACTTTTGCTTTCAAAATAAAATCACCATTAGTATTATGACCATTTCCTGAAATTATTACATGGCACCAACTCTCAAAATTAATGTTAATCTGTGGAGCCACAACTCGTAGAGAATTTTTGGTAAGTCTCAATAAACTTCAGTGTTCCAAGGACGAGTAAGTTTTCCCTGACTCAACTATACTTGTTTTCATAGTCTCATTTATTCATTCGTTATTTGTATAAACAATCACTTTGTTCTCACATTTCCATGTGATGGGATTTCTGCTAGAACAGTACTCCTAAGTCGCCTCTCCTTTCAGCTATTCTGATTTGTTGAGTTTAAAAGAAAGGGAACATGCCAGATTCAGCCTCTTCCGGACTTTTCTTTTTCAGAGTGAGCATGTCCACTGGTTTTATGCATTCTTGTCAGCCCTCTGTAGTAAGGGCTCTGTTTCTAGGGGAAAATGGCCCACAGCTGTCAAACTATACCAGTGCATAAGGAAACCAGTCTTTTAAATTCAGCAATAAAGGAAGATCTAAAGCCACAGTCTCCAATCAGCGTTAACAGTAATAAAGCTGTTGGCTTGATCTCCATGTGTCTATCTCTCCCATCTCTAAATTGTTTCTGAATTCAGTTGAGAAAGAGATTTTACTTATTGGCCACCCCAAACACCTAACATATGTTTTCCGTATAAAATGTAGTTGATAAATATTAACTAATGACAAAGTCATAGACTGTAAATTCCATGCGAGCAGAGCCCTGGCTTGTCTTGTTCACTGCTGTTTCTCTAGTACATAGAAGTTGTTAAATTTTTGCTGTTGTTGAGTGACGGAAACTTCTCTAGATCAGATCACAAATATTCTCACTCACAGTTCAGAATAAAGCATTCGGGATACTTCCTATTTCTGTGATAAATGAAAGATTAATGAAAGATGAATTGGAACCACTGCAGAATCACTGACAGCAGAGCTTGACACCCTGGTGTGCATGGATTGGAATTTAGGCTTATCTAAGTAAGATTGTTCTTGGGCCAAGGACCACAGAACGGGGAAATCTCAAAGGATGGAAAAGACACAAAGAACCCTGACATGACTAGCAATAAAGGCTAGTCCTAAGGAGCACAGGGAAGGAATTGGGGGTGTGGTAGTAGAAATGGAGCTCACATGATACCAAGTATGAAAGGTTCGAAGAGTAATGTCTCTGAGCCACATCGTCCAACAGAATGTGTAGACCGACAGACAGCATTATGGCGTGGGACACTGGGAAATACCTTTCAAAAGAGATACTTTTCTTGTTGCCAACGATAGTGGACTTTGAAATCTACACTGTGATCCTCTCGGTCTGAGAGACTAATTGGCTGAGAAGGCTCTCACAGGACAAACTAGTCTGAGCCCAAAACAAAAGAACCGAGGAAGATAAGCACCTGGAACTCTACATCTTGGAAGGGAAGAAAGCCCTCATAAAGGATTTATTTACTAGTAAAGAGAATGATGGGCATTTGCATATAAAAAGAACAAGAATTCATCCCAGAGACCTCAAAATCCAGAAAGACATTCCCAGACACAAAAATATAGGAGAATGGGGACACCACTCAGAGGAGAATTGAGACTAGAACAAAGCAGAGCCGAAACCAGTTTGGCTCAGTGGATAGAGCATCGGCCTGCGGACTGAAGGGTCCCGGGTTCGATTCCGGTCAAGGGCATGTACCTGGGTTGCGGGCACATCCCCAGTGGGAGATGTGCAGGAGGCAGCTGATCGATGTTTCTCTCTCATCGATGTCTCTAACTCTCTGTCTCTCTCCCTTCCTCTCTGTAAAAAATCAATGAAATTTTTTTTTTTTTTTTAAAAGCAGAGATATGCTCTCCGTTTGCTCATAGTTTAAAGTTCCTAAGAGGAATTGGTATGTCATCTTCACTGTACAGTTTTTCTCATTTGTTGTCTATAACTAGGCTTAGGAATAGCCAATGGATGTAGCTCTCAGTCCTGTGTATGGATTCAAGCATTCCCCAGAAATCTCTTGATGAAGTCTCAAAGCTATAACATTTTTTTTGGATATTGTTATATGTAAGATTCATCTATTACAGTTACATATGGTGCCTAGCATGGCAAGAACATGTCAACAGAATCGCATAAATTTCTCTTAGTAAGACATATTATCTAAGTAACATGGGGTTCTGGAGGAGTGCCTAAACGCAGGCTCTGGAGTTAGAGCACCTGAGTCTGAACCCTGTCAGTCACTTTCTTTTTTTTTTTTTTTTTTTTTAATTAAATCTTTATTGTTTAGATTATTACATTTGTTCCTTTTTTCCCCCCCATAACTCCCCTCCTCCCAGTTCCCGCCCCACCCTCCGCCCTCACTCCCCACCCACTGTCCTCATCCATAGGTGCACGATTTTTGTCCAGTCTCTTCCCACATCTCCCACCCCCCTTTCCCCCCCAAGAATAGTCAGTCCATTCCCTTTCTATGTCCCTGATTCTATTATAATCAACAGTTCATTCTGTTCATCAGATTATTTATTCACTTGATTCTTAGATTCACTTGTTGATAGATGCATGTTTGTTGTTCATAATTTGTATCTTTACCTTTTTCTTCCTCTTCCTCTTCTTAAAGGATACCTTTCAGCATTTCATATAATCCTGGTTTGGTGGTGATGAACTCCTTTAGCTTTTCCTTATCTGTGAAGCTCTTTATCTGACCTTCAATTCTGAATGATAGCTTTGCTGGATAAAGTAATCTTGGTTGTAGGTTCTTGGTATTCATCACTTTGAATATTTCTTGCCACTCCCTTCTGGCCTGCAAAGTTTCTGTTGAGAAATCAGCTGACAGTCGTATGGGTATTCCCTTGTAGGTAACTGAGTTTCTTTCTCTTGCTGTTTTTAAGATTCTCTCTTTATCTTTTGCTCTTGGCATTTTAATGATGATGTGTCTTGGTGTGGTCCTCTTTGGATTCCTTTTGTTTGGGGTTCTCCGCGCTTCTTGGACCTGTAAGTCCATTTCTTTCACCAGGTGGGGGAAGTTTTCTGTCATTATTTCTTCAAATAGGTTTTCAATATCTTGCTCTCTCTCATCTTCTGGCACCCCTATAATTCTGATGTTGGTACGCTTGAAGCTGTCCCAGAGGCTCCTTACACTATCCTCGCATTTTTGGATTCTTTTTTCATTTTGCTTTTCTGGTTGGATGTTTTTTGCTTCCTCGCATTTCAAATCATTGACTTGATTCTTGCGCTCCTCTGGTCTGCTGTCGGGCGTCTGTATAATATTCGTTATTTCAGTCTGTGTATGCTTAATTTCTAGTTGGTTCCCCAATATAAGATCGAGGGTCTTATTAGTTTTCGTGTAGAGCTCATTAAGTTTATCGGCAGCTTCTAAACAGTTCTTGAGAGACCTTAAAAGTGTGGTTCTGAACTCTATATCTTCCATTGACAATTTTGTCCTGTTTCTTTGTCTCCGCATTTTGTTATGCTTCCTTGGTGCACCCCCTAGTGGTCTTTGTTCGCAGTCTTATAGATAAATCTTGATTGTTGTAGCTAATTCCAGGGAGGGTTTGACCTCCAGGCCAAGTGGCTATGAGAATCAGCTGTGTCAGTAGTGAGAGAACTTCTGTCCTCTAGGGAGGTGCTAATCTAGCCTTTGCCTGAGGCTATCCGGCAAATGCCTCTGTGCAGGGCTTGGGCGGGGCGGGTCAAACAGGATCAACAGGGTGGGCCAGAGAGAGCAGTTATGGCGGCTCTCAGTCCTGTCCCCAGGGGCTCTGCCTCTCTGAGTCCCAGCACCCGCTGCAAAGCTCGGAGAGAAAGCTGCACTCGCTCTGACCGAAGCCAGACAGACCCGCTTCTGCCGTTTGAGTCTGGGTCCCTAAAGACTCGCCTGGATCTGGTGCTCAGAGTCTGCGACTCCCTCCCGATTGAAAACGCCAACCGCGCCCTCCGCCGGCAGCCCGCTCTGCGCACTCCGCACCTCAGAATTTGACTTCAGCACTGCGCCTCCTCTGAGTGTCCGTGTGCGTTTCTCTTTCCTCCTAGTTGTAGGACTTCCACTCAGCCAGCGTTCCTGTGGTTCTGGGTGATGTCCCTTCCGTTTTTTGGTTACACTTTTGAAGTAGTTGTTCAAAGCAGCAAACTCCGGCGTTAACCTATGCCGCCATCTTGGTTCTCCTGTCAGTCACTTTCCAACCACTTGTAAAAGCTTGGGTCAGCTTGTTTATTCATCATTTTTCACTTCAGTTTCCTCATCTGTATAAATGTACAAATAGGGATTACAATAGTACTTCCATCACAGAGCTTTAGCAAGAATTCAATAAACATTAAATAAGTATTTACATAAAACGAATTGATTACCTGTTCATATAAATTTAATGAGTTTTTCCAAATGGATAATTCACAGAAAGCTGTTTGCATAGTGACTGGTGTATGACTGAATTCATACGAGTGCTGTGATATCACTATTAGTGGATCCTGCAAACACGTGCTGAGTCCATGCTATGCACTGAATGACTGTGGGAAACCTGCTGAGTATCAGAGCTTTCTAGAAATGCTTTATATTTTATGTTGATTTCAGCCCCTTTTAATTTCCCTTTTCTCTACAATAGCAATGATTTTTCTTCGAAAAAGCCTGAACACTGTATGCCTGGGTTACCTCTCCCAATCTATTGCTCTTCTTGCCTGTAAACATTTTACTACAAGTGAGTTGGCAGGACAGTCACTAAGCCCTGGATCCCATGCCTTTCCCATCCTGCTGTTATCCAAGGGCATTTATTCCCATTGCTTAGTCCATCCTCTTTTCCTCCCTTCCTTCCTTCCTTCCTTCCTTCCTTCAGATATTCCTAACCCTCTATTATACATGCTATATAGTGGTAGGAGCTGTAGAAATCTCAAGTAATGTGAGCATGCACACACAGATGCTCTCTCTCTCTCTCTCTCTCTCTCTCTCTCTCTCTCTCTCTCTCTCTCCATGTTCTCAAGTATTTAAGAATCCATTTGAGGAGACAAGATATAAAAAGTTAAATATATGAGTTAAACTGCAATACCACATACTATTGTAAGACATGTACTAAGGCTGTTTTTGATATGTGAGCAATGATATTCCTTATCAACTTAGCGTCTCACACATTCAATCTCTGCTGTTAATAATTTAGAGTTTTTGATATCTTCTTTCACACAAAGATAGCATTACTCTATAGATCATGTAGAGGTAGAAATTACCTAAATCCAATGATGCTAGATGAACTTAATATCTTAAGCAGGAGTAAGTTAGAAATCTAAATGAAGGAAATTTAGTATCAGTAATATTTTTGGAAATCGATGCAATTATTTGTTAGAGGGGCTCTCAAAACCATCACCAAATTCCTACTGGGGTTTGTATGAGCATAAAATGTGAAGAGAAATTTTGCTGACTAACACACAGAATTATTTTAAATATTGATGTTTCGATAAATGGAGCTAATGTATTTGGAAAATGTGGTATGAAACACAGACACTCATAACGGAGGAAAAATTTGGAAAGTAGTAACGCTAAATGGCCTGGGGTGATAACTCGTAGCAAATTCATATGAACGTGTAATGCAAGGGGGTGCAGAAAAAAAGGCAATATGACTTTTGGTAGACTAAGCAGAGAAATCACATTATAGATCAAGAAAAATATAGGCAAGGCTGCTTATATCTCCTTGGCGAAACACTTTTGGAATAATACACATGATCTCAGGATTGCAGCACAAGGAAGATGTTGAAAAACAAAGGAGATTTGTATGTGAAAAGCATGAGTGATTATAAGGACCTGCCAGATTGATTTATGAGGTATGAATGGCACAACAATCACCTAAATATGTGCATATATGTGCGCATCTCTTGGAGAAACCCAATGGTTATCAAAATAATTATAGTCTTCTTTTGCAGTTCTATTCTCAGGGATAAGCATTTGTTGGCTTAAGTAAGATCCCTTGCCTGGAAGATGAGATTATTTTAAACTTTGTCATCAGGCAGGTGCTATTCAGGAAATAAAATTATGTGCAACTCACAGGCAGTTGTAAAATTCAAGCTCATTTGTAATAAACTAAAGAGACTATAGTTCTGAAAACAAATGGCTCTAGTGGCAATAGAAATGAGAAATAATCAGCTGACAGATAACTAGTAGTTGTTGCTGGACTTATTCTTGGCCAATAGCCCAAGTCAGGGTTAAAATTTTATAAATATAATATCTTAAAGGGACAGATGACTAATAACCTAGGAAAGAAGAGGTAATAGGATGAAAAGAAGAAATTACTTTAAAAAAGGTTGAAGGATGAGATGTGCTCTCAGTGACATAGTTTTTTTGACAAGGTGAGAGAGTTGGAATTAATTTAATTTTCATCAGGAAGGTGTTTAAAATTACCTTTGTTCATTTTTAAAGGATACCTATATTATGTCACAGATTACTGAATTTATTATATGAATATATTAAAAAGTGAATGTTCTAAATGTAGATAGTATTTACTCAAAAGGCTGACTATGCACATATAAATGTTATGAAAGAAATAACTTTAAATTTATGTAATCAACTGACATTTTGGCATTTTATATAATGAACTGCAAAAAAAAAGTCAACAGCAAATGTGAAGAATTTTCGAATACATAAATCTTAGATGATTGTGTTTTACTTATAAATGGTCTTTAGAATAAATTCAGGATAAATTATTTTTCATTTGGAAATAATTGCCTGTAAGTGCTATAAAGAAAAGTAAAGTTATAGAAAAACATGCAACTTGTAAAACTAAAGTATTTTAATGATTTGGTTCCACAGATATTTATGCTTGAGTTTATGTGAAGTGTTTTGAAATTCATGTAGAGTACTGAAAAACAGTTATAGGACAAATGATTCATATTGAGGTCAACCAAGTTATAAATCAAAATATAAATGTATTTCACAGTACATTTATTTCCAACATAGTTCATAAAATAACCTGTTTACTTGCTGAAACAAAGTGTATAAATTTTAAAATTTACTTTAGTCAGAATTAACATAGTTTGAAAGAGCCAAAATTAGCTACAATCATATCACTCCTCTGTACAAAAACCTTTACTTGCTCACCATTTTTTATTGAATCAAATGAAAAATTTTCAGCTTATCATAACTCAATTATCTTTTCCAATCTTCTACACAGTATAGATGACTCAATTTATTTTTTCTATTTCATTAATTCATGGCTTATAACTTAATAGTTAGTCACTTCTTTTTGAAGTGAACAGAATAACTTTAAGCACCTTTCTAATCAGATTGAAATTGTTTCAGGTTCATGTGTTTTTCTGGACTAGCTGTTGCAAATTCCAATGCCTGTCAAAGGCATGTAGGTAACATCAACAGGTACAGTGGATCTGGAGGGGATTAGACAAATGGGGGAGGGCACCCTGTCTAAACGTCAGCATGTACACAGCTCTGATTGTTGACATGTAGTAATGGTGCCTATGGTTTACTAGCTCTTTTTTTAAAATATGTTTTTTTATTGATTTTAGAGAGAAAGGAAGGGAAAGGGGTAGAGAGATAGAAACATCAACAATGGGAGAGAATCATTGATTGGCTGCCTCCTGCACGCCCCCTACTGGGGATCAAGCCTGCAACCTGGGAATGTGCCCTTGACCAGGAATCAAACCGGTGACCTATTGGTTCATGGGTCAATGCTCAACCATTGAGCCACACTGGCTTAGCTCATTTACTAGCTCTTAAGAAGAGTTAGGAATCTAACTCTTATGTGAAATTTCCAACTTTTGAATGTGGGATTGATTCAAATCAAAACACACACACCCCACCATTTAAACCCAAAAAGAAAATGAAGTTTCTGGGCTGACTCTTGTCTTTCTAGCTTTAACCTCTGTGGCAAACAAAACCACCTAACCCCTAATTCAATTTCCTCCCCGGTCTCCTTGTTCATGCTAGTTCCTGGGCCGGGAGAGCTGTCTTCCCTCTTTTCCTGTGAATCCACTCTGAAACTTCCCCGGATCCTCTTTGTGAGACCTCCCTTCTCTTTCGCCAGATCTCTTTTTTTCTCTGAATCTATGTAATATTAAACTCTTTCCTACACCATGTTCTGCCATGTATCTTATGTATAAATGTTTTATTCTTATTCTTAACAGTATAAACTCCCTGAAGGCAGAGATTATTTTACTATGTCTGAAACCTAGGAGACATTCAGTAAATGTTAGAGAATTGAATTGAATTGGATATGGAGGATATCATTTACAGGTGCCCCATCAGCAGTGTTTTTCATGGAGATTCTCATTTGAGCTGAACAATGTAGAGTTAATATTTATAAGTCTAAAGTCTAGGGGGGAAAAATCAGTTAAATCATGTTTCCTTAACAGATGGTGCATCTGTCTTCCCTAATGCAGTATCCTAACTGTGTATAGTTGTCATAATTAAGTCGTAGTTGCCTGCTCAATCTTCGGTAACTGAAGAATCTTTCCTATATGTGGGATTTAAGTATGTGCCAATCCCATTGAATAACTGATCCTGCATTTGATTCGGTGCAGACGATTTTGGAGTAGACTTCCTTCTTTGACCCCAAACAATTGATGAAGTCCTTCATGGTTTCACTTTGTCAAGGCAGGCAGTTCAGTGTGAACTGGCTGATATAGTTAATTCTGAAATGACCCTGGGACTCAGGATGCAGTATTTTCTGGCTTTATGGTTACTAAATACTTGTTCTGACGCTTGAGTTAGTATCAGGGGGTTACTCAATAGAGCGTAGGTGTGTTGATAGATTTTTTAAAAACTCTTGGGCACTAACCACATTTATCTATCCATAAGACATGGTTTAAAATTTGTTATTCATAGTTCTTTTGTTTGATCTGTATGAAGTGCATTGTTTATGAGACAGTTGGATGTGTGGTGGAAAGATAATTGAAACTGCAATCAAGAGATCAGCTGTTCAGCCCAGCTGGCAAGGCTCAGTGGTTGACCATAGACCTATGAACCAGAAGGTCATGGTTTCATTCCCTATCAGAGCGCATGCCTGGGTTTCTGGCTCAATTCTCAGTGTGCGGTGTGCAGGAGGCGGCCGATTGGTGATTCTCTCTCATTGATGTTTCTGTCTCTCCCTCCATCTCCCCTGCTCTCTGAAATCAATAAAAATATTTTTTTAAAAAGAGATCAGCTGTTTGTTTGTTAAAGGCAAGGAATTTACCTGAGTATCCCGAGTCTAGTTTTCTTAAGCCTAGAAGAAAAAACAATGGTATGGCTGCCTCTTAGAGTAATCCTCATCTCAGGATTAAATGAAATTATATGTGAAAACCTTTGTGAATATGCTTTTCAAGGGTTTACTGTTGTTTATTTAAAGAATTTATGCATGTGTTCCTTTGGTGGTAGATATCTAATTTCTTAGGAACCCTTTTGAGTCAGCTGGACCCAAACCGGGCCAGTCCCATTGGTCTACATATTGCCTGTGGCTATTTCACTCAACAAAGGCAATGTTGAGTTGTCACAACAGAAATCTTAAGTCCCACAAAATAAAAAATCAGTTAATATCTAGTTCTTCACAGAAAAAATTTTGCTGATTTCTGAATAGTTTTTGTCTTGCAGGAGATATTCAAATATTTGGCTTCAAGACTAAACTTGAAGAGCACCCCAACTAGACCTTCTCAGATTTGCTGTTTATTTTTCCTGTGGTCACAGGGCAGGAATGAAAACACCTGTGTGATTTGGGACCAGAGCAATAATTACTTCTCAGTCTTATCTCCTGCAGCCAGAAGAAAACATCTGCCTTTTTAATTCTGTAGAGAAGGGCAGAATTAAAACTCTCTAGGGACTTTCGCTGTATCTCTGGCACAGAGAAGGAAGGGTAGAAAGCAGGCAAGAACATTTCCGGTTTAACTGAATGCAAGCAAAGTTAACGCAAATCAAATTAGCTGCGGGTGAAGCCTGGGCTTTAAAGTTTAGACCTAAATAGTTCTCATTGCTGTTCTTGAACCGATAGGTAGATGCTGGCAAAAGTCCCACTAATTCTTTGATTTGTTTAATAAAAGTCACTTTAAAAAATCAAATGGATCACCGGGCAGGAATTTGACCAGAAACACGTTCTGAGTGATAATTAGCTTGCAAATATTTTTTTCCTGAGTTTTATGTTACCATAAATATTCATGACACATTCCCCATCAAAATGTAAGTTCTTCAGGAAACACTGTTATCAGTTTAAGAAGAACATGAATCAGACTGATAAAGCTAATTGGTTAGGGTTCTTTTTTCTCCTTCATTCTAAATAAAGCTGTCGAAGGTTCCCAGGGTAATGAAGAGCTGTGTTGTTATGACAACTACTTATTCCATTCTCTTTGAAGAAGCTTGTGATGTGATAGGCAACACATCAGGAATAATTAAAACAAATGATAAGCAAGACACATCTGCTTAGGACAATAAACCAGCACAAACTTAAACCATTTTACTAGTTTTCAGTATTAATTTCATGGCAAGAAATTAGCATCATCTGAGCTGGTCATTTTTGGCAATTTCTACCATTTCTTGATCTAAGAATTGAGTTACTCTGAGCAGAATTAGATACGCAGAAATCTTTTAAAAAAATATGTTTTAATTGATTTTAGAGAGAAAAGGAGAGTGAGAGAGAAACATTGATGTCCCACCAGTAGCCTCCCCTATGCACCCCCAACCATGGATTTAACACAAAACCTGGGTATGTGCCCTGACTGGGAATCAAACCAATGACCTTTTGGTGCACCAGACAATGCTCAACCAACTGAGCCACACGGGCTAGGGCTGCACTGAGATCTTTTTTGCTCACGGTCTAAACTATTTTTCTCTAGATAAAACGTTAGAAGTGATGGTTTACCAGGGCATAGAGCACACTCTGAAATGATTCCAGAAGCTCTGATTCCCTCAAATGTGGGAAGCCACCATTTGCCAATACTGTCACAAGAGTGCACCAAGGAACGCGGAAGGCCGATGGACCTTGTGCCTTAGTAGGACTGACACTAAGCACCTCGTCTGTTGAGATAGTGGTGGCTCAAGGCAATTCCCTAACCTGATAATCCTTTTACTGTTTACCAAACTTTACTTTTGATATGCTTGTATGCATTATTAAAGGGCAAACGTGTATTCATGTAAATAATAGCGGACCAGGTCAGAAGTCTGTGTGTCTCTTCAAGAAAGAGGCTCCACCTGGCCCCAGTGCCTTCTAAATTCATATTTCTCATATAGCATTTTCATTTGTGCATTGGCCCCTCCTTCAGATCCTGAACCCTGCCGCAAAGGTCATGGCACTCAAGCAAAAGGGAATTTGTATTATAGCTTTCTAGCTCACTCCCTGCTATCGCACACAGCATTCACTTGTTGGCTTTGTGCCAGGCCCTACAGCAGATGCAGTGGGGGCTGAGCAGGTATGGCTTCATGGGCATGTGACCTGTGCAGCCCAGGGCTCCATATTTAGAAGGGCTCCATGCTGGGTTCAATGCTCTGCTATCATGATCTTGGAATTCTTATTAATTAAAATTAAAAAAGGGTCTGCATGTTTATTTTGCACTAGGCCACACAAATTATTTAGTATGGCCTGAGGCTGAGAAATGTAATCCTTGAAGGGCAGCCCCTTCCCAATCTCAACGCTACATTACGGAAGCAGATCATGCATATTTGGTGGACAGAGAGCAATATCTACCATCTTTGAGCATTGTTTCCAGAATCCATATGACATTTTAAAATATCCAGTATTTAAGAATCCCCAGTAGCCAATGAAAAGAGTAGGGGCATATTTTAATAGAATACCCATTCTGTTCCACATGAGGTTTTGGGAAAAGGCAACGTGGCACAGATACATGTGACAACTATAACCACATGCCATTTTTCTAGTACTTTGGACTCAAAAAATATTCAGTAAACATATAGTATGTATCAGTCATTCAGTTATGGTTGGGATGCCATTCATTTATATTTTAAAAACAGAATTATAGAAGTGTAACTGACATGAGAAACTGCATCTACTTAAACTATAAAATTTAACTTTAAAGTAATATCATTTAGCATATGTACATGACTGTTAAATCCTCTTCCCACTCCATTCAATTCCCAAACAACCATTTGTTTACTTTTTGTCAATATGGATTAGTTTGTATTTTTTAGGAGATACATATATATATATATTAAAACATAGGTCCTCTCTGTAAAAAATCAATAAAAATATATTAAAAAAAAGAAAAAAGTTTTTATTTTATCCACATAGTTTCTAATGCATTATTTCACCTTATGCATTCAAAAAATACTTTGCCTTCATTTTTGAAAGATATTTTTATTGGATATAAAATTCTATGTTGACAGTTTTATTCTCCCAATACTCTAAAGATGCTGTTCCACAGCCCCTACGAGGCTGCGACGCCCCCTGCGAGGCTGTGTGAGGCTGAGATGGCCCCTGCGAGGCTTCGTGGGGGTCCGACAGCCCCTGTGAGGCTGCGTGAGGCTGTGTGAGGCTGCGACGGCCCCGGTGAGGCTGCGACGGCCCCGGTGAGGCTGCGACGGCCCCTGTGAGGCTGCAGCGGCCCCTGCAAGGCTGCGACGGCCCCTTTGAGGCTGTGTGAGGGTGCAACAGCCCCTGCGAGGCTGCGTGAGGCTGTTACGGCCCCTGTGAGGCTCCGACAGCCCCTTTGAGGCTGTGTGAGGCTGCGACAGCCCCTGCGAGGCTGCGTGAGGCTCCAACGGCCCCTGCGAGGCTCTGACGGCCCCTGTGAGGCTGTGTGAGGCTGCGACAGCTCCTGCGAGGCTGCGACAGCCCCTGTGAGGCTGCAGCGGCCCCTGCAAGGCTGCGACGGCCCCTGTGAGGCTGTGACGGCCCCTGCGAGGCTGCGACGGACCCTGTGAAGCTGGTGGAACCGCGCGAGCCGCCCAGATGGCTTTGTCAATGGCCCGTGAACCAGCTCGTAGCCCCATGCACAACTATCACCCGAAGGGTGAGAGGGGCGAGAGCAGCTGTAGTGTTGCTTTATCCTCAATTTTGGTAGCGAAATCCTCATTTTAAACATAAGAGGACACATTATTTTAAAAAGCTGTTACGTGGCTCTGCGCCCTTTCTGAGTAGAGCGTGAACAAGTCGTGAGAGACCTTTCCGAGCACAGGGACACGTTGTGGATGGAAATAGCTACAGTTTCCATGTGTATGACCTTTGACCAGGCGACAAAAATCATACACCTATAGATGAGGATGGGGGTGGGGGTGGGTGGTAAGGGCAGAGGGTAGGGTGGGAACTGGCTGGAGGGGAGCTATGGGGGGGAAAAGGGGGAACAATTGTAATCTGAACAATAAAGATTTATTTTAAAAAAAATAAAGATGCTGCTCCCCTGTCTTCTCACTTGTCTTGTTTCCAGTGAGAAGTCTGTTATCCTCCTTATTCTTTGCTCTTCTATACATAATGGCTACTTTAAAATAATATTTTATGATTTGTTTTAAGGAGTATAATTATGATGTTCCTTGGTGTAGTGTTCTTCATATGTATTGTGTTTGGGGTTTGTTGAGGTTCTAGGGTTTGTGGGTCTATAGTTTTCATCAAATTTGGAAAATAATTTTTTTTTGAGTTTAGGCAGATTTATTTGAGGGTATTCAAGCACACAGACACAAATAGGTGACTTTGATTTAAAGCACACAAAGAGACTAATGAACTTAAAAAAGTAACAGGTAGGTATTTTCCATGTGCTTTTTTTGGTCAAGTTTCTGTCCATAGTATAAGCTCATATTGCTTTACTCCAAAAATGAATGGCAGAACAGGCAAGCCAGCAGTCAACTGCCAAATTTGGAATAATTTTACCATTATACCTATAAATATTTTATCTGGCCTCTCTCTTTTGTTGATACCAATTGTGTGTATATTTAGCCACTTGAAGATGCTCCATAACTCATCGAAGACAGGTTCATTATTTTTTCAGTCTTTTTTCTTTCTGTGTTTCTTTTTGGATAGTTTCTAATTGTATGTCTGAAAGTTCATTAACATTTTCATCTGCAACGTCTGATACGTCTTTCCCATATGGTGCACTTTTCATCTCAGGCATTGTAGTTTTCATTTCTAGAAGTTTGACTTGCATCTTTTACATATATTTCATGTCTCTGCATGTTCAATCTTTCCTCCAACTTAGTGAACATAAGATATAGTTATAATAACTATTTCAATGTACTTGTCTACTACTAATCCCATCAACTATGTTATTTTGGGGCAGAATTCTATTATGGGGCATAATTGTTTTATACTCCAGGAAGACCCATTGTAGATCCCCAGAGCTCTATCTGTAGCTCTGTACTTTTTGGCTAGTCTTCCCGATGAATTCTAGCTGCTGTGGCCAACTCAGACCTCCAGCTCTGTTTCCTCAACTCAAGGCCACCTGTGGGCTCACCCTGCACTCTCCTTTCCCGTGCTGCAGCCGGGGAACACTCCTCAGTTAGGAAGCCAGGGCAGTAGTAAGGCTCATCTCATTTTTCTTGTCTCTTAGTAATCATTGCCCTTAATTTTCTAATGTCCATTTTCTTGAAAACTACTTCTTTAATGCATTTTTTAAAAAAAATTTTTTTTAAATTATATTTTACTGATTTTTTTACAGAAAGGAAGGGAGAGAGATAGACAGTTAGAAACATCAACATCAATGAGAGAGAAACATTGATCAGCTGCCTCCTGCACATCCCCCACTGGGGACGTGCCTGCAACCCAGGTACATGCCCTTGACCGGAATCGAACCTGGGACCTTTCAGTCCGCAGGCCGATGCTCTATCCGCTGAGCCAAACCGGCTTTGGCTTTAATGCATTTTTAAAAGGTCATTGCAGGTAGATGGGTAAGTCTAGTCACTGTTATTCATTTTGGTTGGAAGTGGATGCCTCTATGTCAGACCCCTTAGAATTTTACTACTGTTACCATCACACACACACACACACACACACACACACACACACACACACACACACAGGCTCTGGCAGAAATTGAAAGAATAAGAATATAAATTTCTTTCCCACAATTGACACTCAATAAATGAATTGTGTTTGGAAGAGAGATTTTGGGGGAAAAATGCATAGGAGGAAGCAGCAGAATTGTGTTTTTCTCCTTTATACCACAGCTTGTTGGTGGGGATAACAGAAACAGCTTTCAGTGATGTCACTCACCAGATATTACTGGTTTAGAAAGTAACAGTGGCAGGTGTAGATGCCAGTGAAATGAAGCATTGCTATTTAGCAGAATGGGAATACTTCAATTTTTCATGCTAATGTCTTCACAGGAATAAAAGATAACACATTTTAGCAGATACTAAAAAAGAGTTGGATGAAATTTATGGTATCCGTGGTGTAAAATATTCTTGCGTTGAGATGTGAGGCTTGTGAAATAATGTCACAGCCTTTCAAAGACCAGACTTGCTATTCTGATCCCACCCTGAAATTTCTTATTTCCTCTCCAATGAAACAATGTATTGCATGAATGTGGCGGGGCTTGGGGAGAGCTCAGAGCGTAGGACAGCGTCTTAGCCGTGTGGGATGAGGCATCCTGCCGCCTGGGAAAAGGGACACTGCTGTGCCTACCAGCGTTACTGTGAGCACGTTATTCTCCACATAAAGCTGAGGGCCACTTTGAGTTTGGAAAAAACAAAGTATGGATGAAGCCAACTCAGTGTTATGTAATTCTTTAAATATAAACTGTCTTGCGCTTTTCTTTTAAATCCACTTAAATACCTGAAGAGCTTTAAAAAGGGACTTTAATGACTGAATGCAAGAATTGTCCATAGAATTGACAAGTCTGAAAAAGTTCCCCTTTTCCTTTAAACAATTGAATAAAGGATGATGGTTTCTGAGGTTGAAATATATGACTTAGTGACATAAAAACCATGTACTACAAGGGCCATTTTAGACAATTGAAATACATCTCATTTTTACCCCATGTCACCAAGTCTGCAACCAAGAAGATGAGCTAAGAACACAGTCTCTATAATAAACTTTGCAATCCCCCTAATATACTTTTCAAATCAAAATAAGTACTTTGCAGTTTCTTTATATTATAAGAATTTTGTTTCTGCTCTTCACAGGCAGCATGAGGTGGTTGCAAACACCCTTGATGAATCCCCAATTATCCTCACTTGTCATTCATTTGTTTTTGTTGAACTGTGCAACCCCTTTGACCTCTCAACACGTGAGTATTCCTGGGAGACGTCTCCCACATCTCACACTGAGAGTTCTTATCAGATTACATTTTCTCTTTCAAAAAGGAGACTGGTCAACATGAAAGGTTGCATAAATTGGGAGAGACAGGAATAATCGAAGGATTGCAGAAAAGGAAGGCAGGAACCAAAGATATACCTCCTATGTCAGCATTTTGCTAAGGAGTGGTGATGCCATCATCCATTCATTTATTCAATTCAACAAACATTTATGATTGTAAACAAATTATTCTTTTATATCCTTTCTCTTATGTAAAATAATGTTTTCTTTGATAAACAACTTTTATTTTCTCTTGAGTAACAATATCATACATATCCTCCCAGCACAGATAATAAAAAGATTTTAAGAGTTCCTGGAGGCAGGTGGGGTGGCGGGGCATATAATGTTGAAACCAATTATAATTCTTTTTTTTTAAAATTAAATCTTTATTGTTCAGATTATTACATTTGTTCCTCTTTTTCCCCCCCATAACTCCCCTCCTCCCAGTTCCCGCCCCACCCTCCGCCCTCACTCCCCACCCACTGTCCTCATCCATAGGTGCACGATTTTTGTCCAGTCTCTTCCCACATCTCCCACACCCCTTTCCCCCCCAAGAATAGTCAGTCCATTCCCTTTCTATGTCCCTGATTCTATTATGATCACCAGATTACTTATTCACTTGATTCTTAGATTCACTTGTTGATAGATGCATGTTTGTTGTTCATGATTTGTATCTTTACCTTTTTCTTCTTCTTCCTCTTCTTAAAGGATACCTTTCAGCATTTCATATAATCCTGGTTTGGTGGTGATGAACTCCTTTAGCTTTTCCTTATCTGTGAAGCTCTTTATCTGAACTTCAGTTCTGAATGATAGCTTTGCTGGATAAAGTAATCTTGGTTGTAGGTTCTTGCTATTCATCACTTTGAATATTTCTTGCCATTCCCTTCTGGCCTGCACAGTTTCTGTTGAGAAATCAGCTGACAGTCGTATGGGTACTCCCTTGTAGGTAACTGTCTTTCTCTTGCTGCTTTTAAGATTCTCTCTTTGTCTTTTGCTCTTGGCATTTTAATGATGATGTGTCTTGGTGTGGTCCTCTTTGGATTCCTTTTGTTTGGGGTTCTCTGCGCTTCCTGGACCTGTAAGTCTATTTCTTTCACCAGGTGGGGGAAGTTTTCTGTCATTATTTCTTCAAATAAGTTTTCAATATCTTGCTGTCTCTCATCTTCTGGCACCCCTATAATTCTGATGTTGGTACGCTTGAAGCTGTCCCAGAGGCTCCTTACACTATCTTCGTATTTTCGGATTCTTTTTTCATTTTTCTTTTCTGGTTGGGTGTTTTTTGCTTCTTCGCATTTCAAATCTTTGCCTTGATTCTTGCGCTCTTCTGGTCTGCTGTTGGGAGTCTGTATAGTATTCGTTATTTCAGTCCGTGTATGCTTAATTTCTAGTTGGTTCTTTATCATAACATCGAGGGTCTCATTAGATTTCTTGAGGATCTCACTACATTTATCGGCGGCTTCTAGACAGTTCTTAAGAGACCTTAAAAGTGTGGTTCTGAACTCAATATCCTCCATTGACAGTTTTGTCCTGTTTCTTTGTCTCCACATTTTTTATGCTTTCTTGGTGCACCCCCTAGTGGTCTTTGTGCGCAGTCTTGTTGTAGTTAAGTCTTGATTGTTGTCGGCAGTACCGGGGGTGGTTTGACCTCCAGGCTAACTGGCTATGAGAGTCTGCTGTGTCTGAAACCAATTATAATTCTTTACAGTAAGACTGTTACATGTTTATATTTAGTGACATAGAAAGTTGTTAATAATATGCTGTTGGCTCTAGATGGCTCCACCCTCTCTATTCCTTCTGGCCAGCCCTGCTGAGGTCTGGGCAGAATATGGAACAAGCTGAGTTTTGTGGCTCTGGGGCTGGGCCATTCCTCCCTCTTTCCCCCAAGCCTGACCTGCACCTCCCCATCAGGGGAGATCCAGACTAGTCCCACCCTTCTGACTCCCCACAGCCCTGCCTTGTTGAGCTCAGGATCCTGGCAGAATCTTGGGTAGATTGAATTGTGAGGCTCTTGGACGAGGGCCATTTTTCCCTCACATGCCCGGCAGATGCAGAACCTTCCCTTCACACAGTCAAATCTTGGTCTGTTAGGGCTTGATAAACTCTGCTGGCCTCACCCTGACAGCTCCCTGAGACACCACTCAGAAATAAATGTGGCATGAACTAGGGATGCAAACCCAGTTCCCAGTGTGACGTGCGATAGACCTAAAGGCCACAGAATCATCTGTTATAGAAAAATGTAAGAAGAGGCTGATCACAGTTCAAAGTGTAAAGTGCTGCATAACGAATGTAACACAGGTTAGGACAGCACAACTCAGAGGAAAGGAAAAGTCTAAGAAGAAAAGGTGTATTTAGTGAATCATTAGAAGCGGGAATGGTCCCATGATTTCTAGCTTAGGCAGCCAAGAGTCATCATAACCGAAATATAAAATTTAGGCAAAGGAACACATTTTGGAGGGAGATAATTTTAATTTTTGAAATATTGAGTTTGAAGGCAATGCCCAGGTGGTGGTTGTACACATTTACCTGGAGCTAAGGAGAGGCATTTCAAAACTAGAGGTAGAGATTTTGGAATTATCTGTTCTTAGGTGGTAGTTTAATATGTTAGTTGGTGAGATTGCCCAGGAAGATCAATTACACTGAAAAAAAAAGTCAAGGACAATATAGCGACTTTAATGGGCAACACAAGCAATGTAGAAAAAATGCATTGGAAGGTGGGGGCATAGAGGGGCAAAAAAAGCAACCAACAGATAGTGATGTGACAGAAATTAAAAGAGAAGAAAATTTCATAGGGGTGGAAAGGGAGTAATAGTGCCAAACGCTTTAGAGGTGTTAGTGAGACCAATGCAGAAATTAGAAAATAGAAGACAATTTAAATACATTCAGTCATGTAATGGGAGTAGAAGCCATAATTCAGTAGGTTGAATAGTGCATGTTGAAAAAGAAGTGTAAATGCTGAGTATACTCTTTCAAGGCTGTTTAGTTGTGAATCTATTGAATCCTCCAAAATGTGGTCTCTGACCAAGAAATTTCATTTTGTTACTAGGAAATTATCAGAGACATGCACAAAAATGTACATAGATAGATACCCATCATTATATCTGTATATATAAAAGGCTGATATGCTAAGTGTTCCTCCAACTGGTCACTATGATGCACACTGACTACCAGGGGGCAGATGCTTAATGCAGGAGCTGCCATGACACGCACTGGCCATTTACAGAGAAACGGTGCTGTGGACCTGGTGCCCACAAAGCAATATTCGGCTTCCCCCAAGTGGGACACAGGCCCGCCACCACTCTGGGGTGACACCCCACCAAATTGCAGTCGATGCTGCTGAGACCCCATGACACAAAATGTAGCCCATAGCCCAGCCCAGCCCGGAAATGGTGGCTGCGGGTGCCGAATAATGACATCACATAGCAATGCTCAGCTTCCTCTCCCTAGCGACTAGCCTCCTTACAGTTTCTTCAGCCCAGGAACACGACTTGCTTTATAGCCAGGTGGAAACATTATACACTTTAACCAAATGTCTGTGAAGCGTTTTCCCATGCCTCATCTCATTTGATCCTCATAGAAGTCCTGGAGTAGGTAGATAGGAGACTTGGTGGAATCCTATTTTCTTTTCATTGGCCGGAAAACAGAAATTTAGAAAGCTTAGAAACTTGACCTAACTGAAAAGAAGTAAGAAATGGTAGAACTTGAAAATGATTTCAGAGCCACTTGGCCTGGAGGTCAAACCCTCCCTGGGATTAACTACAACAATCAAGATTTAACTATAAGACTGCGAACAAAGACCACTAGGGGGTGCACCAAGGAAGCATAACAAAATGCGGAGACAAAGAAACAGGACAAAATTGTCAAAGGAAGATATAGAGTTCAGAACCACACTTTTAAGGTCTCTCAAGAACTGTTTAGAAGCTGCCGATAAACTTAATGAGCTCTACACGAAAACTAATAAGACCCTCGATCTTATATTGGGGAACCAACTAGAAATTAAGCATACACGGACTGAAATAACGAATATTATACAGACGCCCGACAGCAGACCAGAGGAGCGCAAGAATCAAGTCAATGATTTGAAATGCGAGGAAGCAAAAAACATCCAACCGGAAAAGCAAAATGAAAAAAGAATCCAAAAATGCGAGGATAGTGTAAGGAGCCTCTGGGACAGCTTCAAGCGTACCAACATCAGAATTATAGGGGTGCCAGAAGATGAGAGAGAGCAAGATATTGAAAACCTATTGGAAGAAATAATGACAGAAAACTTCCCCCACCTGGTGAAAAAAATGGACTTACAGGTCCAAGAAGCGCGGAGAACCCCAAACAAAAGGAATCCAAAGAGGACCACACCAAGACACATCATAATTAAAATGCCAAGAGCAAAAGATAAAGAGAGAATCTTAAAAGCAGCAAGAGAAAGAAACTCGGTTACCTACAAGGGAGTACCCATACGACTGTCAGCTGATTTCTCAACAGAAACTTTGCAGGCCAGAAGGGAGTGGCAAGAAATATTCAAAGTGATGAATACCAAGAACCTACAACCAAGATTACTTTATCCAGCAAAGCTATCATTCAGAATTGAAGGTCAGATAAAGAGCTTCACAGATAAGGAAAAGCTAAAGGAGTTCATCACCACCAAACCAGGATTATATGAAATGCTGAAAGGTATCCTTTAAGAAGAGGAAGAGGAAGAAAAAGGTAAAGATACAAATTATGAACAACAAATATGCATCTATCAACAAGTGAATCTAAGAATCAAGTGAATAAATAATCTGATGAACAGAATGAACTGTTGATTATAATAGAATCAGGGACATAGAAAGGGAATGGACTGACTATTCTTGGGGGGGAAAGGGGTGTGGGAGATGTGGGAAGAGACTGGACAAAAATCGAGCACCTATGGATGAGGACAGTGGGTGGGGAGTGAGGGCGGAGGGTGGGGCGGGAACTGGGAGGAGGGGAGTTATGGGGGGGAAAAAAAGAGGAACAAATGTAATAATCTGAACAATAAAGATTTAATTAAAAAAAAAAAGAAAAAAAGAAAATGATTTCAGGTTTTCTCACTGTGCGGCATATAGGCAAACACTGCTACAGTTAAATATTTTACCCTTTGTTCTCCCTGAATGATCTACAACAATAATCCGCTTTGTGTTGATATTTACTGCTGTGTTGCTGACAATTACCTGAAAGAGAAGTTGGGATGCTTCACTAGGCTGGAAAAAGTCTAGCTAAATCAGATAGCAGGTCTAATTAGGCAAGTTTTTTCTCTGTATATAAAAGGCTAAGTTGACTCACCCATGCGCGATACATATAAAGCTCTCGCTGGCGCCAATCACATGCATGTGTTTCGATCTGTCATTGTTGATCATGAATTTGGTTGACACTTCTATTATAGAAAAAAGGCTAATAGCAATACTAAAATATTTCTTCTAATTAAATTCCTTTCAATGTGCATGAATTCATGTACCGGGCCACTAGTTATCTACAATGATAAAAAAATAGAAAATAAGTTTAATATTCAATTATAAGACACAAACACCTGGTGCACGAAATTCGTGCACTGAGGGGTGGGATTCCCTCAGCCCAGCCTGCCCCTCTCACAGTCCGAGAGCCCTCAGTGGATATCTTACTGATGGCCACAGTCTGGCAGCAGAGGCTCGGAGCAGGCATCTCGTGTGTGTGTGTGTGTGTGTGTGTGTGTGTGTGTGTGTGTGTCTGTCTGCTAGGGCCTGCCCCCAGCCGCGCCACGTAGGCTCGAAGCAGTTGCTGTGTGTGTGTGTGTGTGTGTGTGTGTGTGTGTGTGTGTCCCCACTGGGGGTCTGCCCCCAGACACATTGGAGGCTCAGAGCAGGCGCTGTGTGTGTGTGTGTGTGTGTGTGTGTGTGTCTTCTGGGGGCCTGCCCCCAGCCACACCATGGAGGCTTGGAGCAAGAGCCCCTCTGTGTTGATCTCTCAGGCTCCTGGCCTCCACTGCATGTTGTACTCTCCCTTGAGCTATGGCCAGGATGGGGGTGCTGCTTGCAAGCTGGGCTTTCCTGCTCCCGGATTGCCATGGCGACTGGGGAGCAGGCCTAGCTGGGGGCTGCCCACAGGCCAGGCTTGCTTTCCTGCTCCTGGATCAGGCCCAGCTGGGGGCTGCCCTCAGGCTGGGCTTGCTTTCCTGCTCCTGGATCAGGCACCGCTGGGGGCTGCCTACAGGCCGCACTTTTCTACTTACCGATGGCTAGATCACCACAGCGACCCAGGGCCCAGCGGCACTTTCCTGCTCTCCAATAGTCATAGGGTCCTGGCTGGGGGTGGGGATTAGCAGTGCAGGGCATAGGCTGCACGGGGGTCCCAGCTGGGGGCTCAGGTGGCACACAGGGGTCCCAGCTGGGGGTGGGGCTTATGCCCCGCTGCCTAGGGCTGCACATGGGGTTTGGGGGGTTGGGGCGCCTTCCCCTGTCACGAACAGAGCAGGGTGGATAGGGAGGTTGTGGCCCCGCCCCCTGTCACACACAGAGCCGCAGGGCAATCGGGGGTTTGGGCGCTGCCCCCTGTCACGCTGATCCCGGTGCCGGGAGGCCTCGCGGCTCTGCTGATCCTGGTGCTGGGAGGCATATTACCCTTTTACTATATAGGGAAGAGGCCTGGTGCATGGGTGGGTGCCGGCTGGTTTGCCCTGAAGGGTGTCCTGGATCAGGGTGGGGGTCCCCACTGGGGTGCCTGGCCAGTCTGGGTGAGGGGCTGAGGGCTGTTTTCAGGCTGGGGGTGACTGAAGCTCCCAACCGCTCCTTTTTTTCTTTTTTCTTTTTTATTCTGGGCCAGCTTTAGCTTTGCGCTTGGCTCCAGCTCTTAGGCCTCCGCTGCTGAAAGTAGGCTTCTGGCCTTTGCTTACAATGTTGCGATCCTGCTGGCTGAAGCCCAGCGGACTAAAGCAGGTTTCTGGGGTTTTGTTTGGCTTCTATATTTCTTACATAGTTGCTTAGAGTTGCAGCTCAGAGGCCTGCAGCGGCAGGTGGGCAACGTTGGAGTCCTCGGTCACTGAAGCAAGCAAGCCTCATGTTAGTTTCAAGCTGTCTGGCTGCCGACCGCCATCTTGGCTGGCAGTTAATTTGCATATTGCCCTGATTAGCCAATGGGAAGGGTAGTGGTCCTATGCCAATTACCATGTTTCTCTTTTATTAGATAGGACTAGAGGCCTGGTGCATGAATTCATGCACCAGTGGGGTCCCTTGGCCTGGCGTGCAGGATCGGGCTGAAACCAGGTCTCTGACATCCCCCAAGGGGTCCTGGATTGTGAGAGGATGCAGGCCAAGCTGAGGGACCCCACCGGTGCATGATCGGGGCCAGGGAGGGATGCAGGAGGGCTCCAGGGCGTGTCCAGACAGACTTTCTCAGTCTGAATTGGCCAGACCCCAGCAGCAAGCTGACCTACCTGTTGGAGCATCTGCCCCCTGATCATCAGTGCACATCATAGCAGTTGAGCGGCTTAGCATATCATTAGCATATTACACTTTGATTGGTTGAACGGCTGACTGGATGACCGGACACTTAGCATATTAGGCTTTTATTATATAGGAGGATTGCTTTTGTGTATTTATTCATTTCTCCTTTTATGTAGAACAGGTACTGCTGTATGTATCTTCAACCCCTATCACAAGCACTTAATCATCGTGGAATGAATGGGTTAATGAATAAATAAATAACCAAGTAAAGTAAGCTTTGAATGGGTGGAGGGGTAGAAATTATTTCAGTAGGGTTATGGTAACATATACAAATATAAAAGAAAGGAAAAAAAGAAAATAACATTTCTTGAATATTTACATGCCCGGCATTATATTTTGTGCTTTCACCCACATTAGAGACTCATTTAATTGTCACTATAATCCTGTGAAATAGATATAAATATCCCCCCTTTGAAGGATGAAAAAGAGCTTCAGAGAGATGGAGGTGACTTCATCACTTAGTGAATACTGTCAGCACTGGGACAGGAACCTCTGAACACAAGGCTGGTTATAGAGTAGAGAGATGAGTTTTCATGTACTCCCTTGAGAAGAAGTGGCTCTCTCCTGCTTGATTACAGCACATTGTGTTTCTGAACTTCAAGCTCCTGTGACATGGTGCTGTTCATGGCCTGAGTTTCCACTGCCTAAGCCATCAAGTTGAAAGGAAAGTCTTGTGTGGCAAAAAGGCCCTAGTTGGCCTGGCCTCCCTCCTCCCTCCAGCCTCATTCCCAGGTAACCATCCCTATTCACCTTTATGCACGCTCCAGGTTATCTGAACAATGCCGGCTCATTCACCCTTCTCCACCTTCCCTTACGCTATTCTCTATGTCCCAAATGCCCTTCCTCATCTTGGTGCCTATTCATCTTTCAAAATCTAACTCCTGACTTGCAAATTACTTTGTGTCCCTAAGTTTCCATCACCTTCTTTTCCTGCAAATATCTGTTAGTGGATTCTTATCTTTTCTCTCCTCCTCTAAAGAGGCCCTTGGACAGAGTGCAGTTTAATATTTCTTCAATTACAGGTGGCCTCTATACTTCAATACTTTGAAACACAAGGGAAATTTAGGCATTTATCTCTAAGGCTATGACTGAAATTTTGCACCTTCTCTAAGTATGGTGCCTTCTGTAAGTATCCCTAATCCCATGGGATAAAGCAAAAAGAGAATTAAAGTTGTGCATACATATATTGATTCATTCAGTGCCTATATCATTGTTCAGTTTTATCAAGTTCTAGAATTCTTGAACTGTTCTATCTGCATCCTGTCCTGACTCTACTTACATTTCTATTCATCTTGGGGGTATCTGCTGAGTCTCTCAAGAAAGTAGAGGGATACTTCTGTAAGTCTCTGCCTAGCGGTGGCAGACAGTGTACAACTGTGCTGGCCTTCTCCAGAGAGGTTTTGCATTTTGAAGCTGGGAGAAAAATGCTAATGCCCTGAGAGAGGCTCTTTCTCAGGAACAGCATGAAACAACACCCTTGTGTCGCTCCAGGGATTAATTAGCACTGCTTTAAAATAAATCCCTTAAAAGAATTTTACTTCCCTGCAACAGAAAGCCATGTTCAAATTTGGACCAATTTGCTATTACTAAATGAGACATGGTTTTCTTCGGGAAGCAGCTTATGACTCTAAAACTAAATACCACTCTTACAATGACAACTGTGACTAGGACTTGCCCCCAGGGCATGCAGATAGTATGGCAAGTGCTCCCCTTGCTACAGGCTGGGCCTGGAGGTAAGTATTCACAGTGGTCCTAGTGGAGATTGGAGCTGATACACAATTTCACCTGACTTAAGTTCAAGAATGTGTAGAGATAGCCCTGTTGGCACTTGTCTGGATAGAAGGCCAGAAGGAGGAGGAAAATGGTTTCAGAAACTCTTAGAACAGCGGTTGTCAACCTGTGGGTCGCGACCCTTTGGGGGTCGAACGACCCTTTCACAGGGGTCGCCTAAAACCATCGGAAAACACATATATAATTACATATTGTTTTTGTGATTAGTCACTATGCTTTAATTATATTCAATTTGTAACAATGAAAATACATCCTGCGCATCAGATATTTACATTACGATTCATAACAGTAGCAAAATTACAGTTATGAAGTAGCAACGAAAATAATTTTATGGTTGGGGGTCACCACAACATGAGGAACTGTATTAAAGGGTCGCGGCATTAGGAAGGTTGAGAACCACTGTCTTAGAAGAATCTTTTCTGATGGCTGGAAGAGTGAAATCAGCCTCTGAAGCATCCACAGTCCAAGTCCATCAAGAGTCCCAGCTTATCCATTCCTCCAGATCTTCCATCTCTCCCTCATGAGGGCCATGAAGCTCTCTGAGGAGCCCTAACCTGCCGCTCAGTTCCCTGTGATCTTGCTCTAGTAAAGTGATGTCACAGAACATTGGTAGGTGACCTCTTGTACTTCATTAAGTTTTATAAAATCTGGTAAAATTTTTGCTTCTCATCTAAGAGAATAAATGTCTTCTAACAGGCACACAGACCAAAGAAGGGTGTGAAACTAAAACTTGTGTCAACATTACATCTTTAATATAGTTGCCAAGGTCACCTATTCCTAAAATCTTTGTGTATTAATAATAGCTAAAAGCCATAGGTAACCTAAATAAATGTCTAAGCTTTTTGCTAAAGGCTCAAGGTTTTTAGAAAAAAACACACACCCTTTTTAAGCTCAGAAAATGAAAATTGAGGCATATTGAAAACCTTTTTTCTATATAAAATATATTCCCCCAATTATAGGAGGTGTAGTGACTAAAGATAACATAGACCATCCAAGTTTCCAAGAAGCACTAAAGAAATAAAAGTAAAAACTCAAACATCATTTTGGCTACATGTTTGTGTATAATTAAAATTATTTAGGATAAATTCTTAGACTTAATACTTGCTGTGTTAATGATATCAAAATGTTATAGATATTAGCATTGTAATGCAGTTTCATGTTCTCCAGTTTAATTCATTTTAACACACTTATTTAAAACACTAGTATTTAACATACTTTTTGAGTGTTTCCCATGTTCAAGGGACCTCATTATGGCTTGAGACAAAAAAGGTAGATAGAATGTAGTCTTTTCTCTGAAGGAGTTCTTAATAGAGTGGGGGACATCAACATGTAAATCAACCATACAAAAGAGCTAGAGAATGTATCGAGCACTATGGATAGTTAGTAGAGGCAGTGACTGTTTTTACCTGAAGGTGTTGAGAAAAATTTGCTCAGGATGAAGTGGCATTTTAGTGAGGACTTTGAAGAGTAAGTAGAAGTTCACCAGATGGAGAATAACTTGGCAGAGGGATAGCAGAGTCACCATGAAAGAGGAACAGCTATGAGTGCCTGGTTCAACTGGACATGCTGTGTCTGGTGGAGTGAGTGAGATGAGCTGGAAAAAATAGGTTTGAGTCAGAATGCATATTTTGTTCTTTTGACTATGGGGAACCCTAGAAGTCATTTAGGCAGAGGAGGGACACTCCCATGTCTTTGCTTAGAGTAATACCTCTGCCGGCAGTGTTGTTGACTATAGGTGGAGGAGAGACAGAAGGTAGGAAGAGGTACTAGGGGACTGTTGTCATAAAGGTCCAGAAGTAAGGCGGGGGGGGGGGGGGGGAGGAGATGAATCAAAATAATGCCAATTAGGTAAAATAGTGAGGATTTGGTAAACCCTGAATGTAGGCTACTGCTAATGAAAAGAAGAGTCAAAGTCACTGCATTTCAGTATAGATAACCGGGTTAATGATGATAATGATGATGATGATGATGATGATGATGATGATGATAGTAATATGGTTAGTCTTGACTGTAGAGACTGAAGCTCATTCAAGTATTCAGGTAAAAACACCTCTTAGAATTCAGGTAAACACACCTCTTAGAATATGTGTGGATCAGGAGGATAAAAACTTACAAAGATGAAGACTTGGGAGACAAAGCAAATACATGGTAGTTGAAGTTGAAGGAGTGGATAAAATCCTCCAGGGGGACAAAGTAGGGACAAATAAGAAATCACTTTAGATGATTAAGTTTAGTGGACAGTTGAGAGGAGATTTGATGAACTGGACTCAGAAAGTAAGAAGAGAACTAGAAGAGGGGTGTGACAGTGCTAAGGAAGGGAAGAGGTTGAAGAGGAAAAGTTTGGTGAACAACGTCATATGCCATAAATAGGTGAAGTAGAATTAATTTGGACATAGTGATTGTATAGTCAGCATTCTCCAGAAATATAGAACTAATAGGATCTGCATCTATCTTATCTTATCTTTTCTTTCTATCTATCATCTATCTATCTATCTATCTATCTATCTATCTATCTATCATCTATCTATCTATCTATCATCTATCTATCTATCTATCTATCTATCTATCTATCTATCTATCTATCTATCTATCATCTATCTATCGAGTCTGAGTCCAAAGGCAGAAAACAGATGTCAAAAACAGTCAGGCAGAGAGACAGAATTCTCCTTTATCTCACTTTCTATTTTATTCAGGCTCTCAATGAATTGGATAAGACCCACCCACATTAGAGTGGAAAATCTGCTTTACTTGTTCTACCAATTCAAATGTTAACCTCATTCAGAAATATCTTCACAAACATACCCAGAATAATGTTTAATCAAATATCTGAGCACTCTCTTGATCAGGCCAGTTGATACATAGAATTACTATTACAGCAGTGAAAAATCACTAGTTACTTTATTAAGAGGAGATACTTTGATGGTTCTCATGATATTCAGATATCAAATAACTGAGAAGTAAGAAATTAGTAAATAGAGACAGTAGGTGAAGACTTCTCATTCAAGAAAGTTGACTGCAAAATGAAGAGAAGAGCTAAAGCAATAAATCAAGGAGGAAAATAAGTTGAGGAGATTTCTTTTAAGGTGGAGAAAATTTGAGTATGTTTAATATTTATTAGCTGCGACAAAGGAACTTGTGAAAAGCAAGTAATAGAAGTGACAAATGGGAAGAAGAAATAGGGCAGGATATTGAGGAAGGCAGGAAGGAATGATGTTTATATGCAAATAATTTTAAATAAAGCAACCTGATGGTAATAATAACAATATCATTATAAAGTGATAAATATGTCTCATTGCCCAAGAATTAGGTTTAGGCTTTAAACATGCAGAAATGTGAATGGTCCACAGAGAATTATATCCCGATACCTGCCCTATGGATTTATGCAAGAAAGTGAATGATATAAAATGATTACAAACACAGGTGGTGTCATTTTTTTTCAACTGTCCCAGAGTGTGAAGCTTGATCACTATAAGCATGTCAGGACACTATCTTGAATTGCTATCAAAATCCCTTGCCTACTTTTTCTGGCTACAATCTCACATAGATATCAAGTCAAAGAAGCCACTTAAGCCAGTGAAAAAATGTCACAGAAAAATCTTGAAGTGTTACAGATTTTTCAAGAATGACATAATTATCTTCTATAGCATTCAACCCCTGAATGGAAGTAAAATAAAAAGTTACTCTAACATATACAGAATGTCATCATTATATGCTGAATCGAACAAGCTTTAGTCAAATGAGGACTCTGTTCTATTCACCACTATGTTCCTACTGCTTACTAGTAGCTCTTAGGGTTTGGCACCTAGAAAGCATTCAAAATACATTGGTTAAATGAGTGAATGAGAATGGTTTCATCTTAGGAATGTTTGGCAAATCCTCAATTAAATTAAATTTTGATATGCAAAGAATATTCTTCAGAGGCCAAGCTCAGACATCTTTGAAACTTTGAAGCAACACTCTACTTTAGAACATAAGACCAAAGGTAGTGAAGAGACAAGGTGAAATGCAAGGTGAAACTTGTGAAGACAAAATATGCCTGAGACATGATGGAATAAAACAAAGTGAGGTGGTGGAAATTGTTCTCTGTAGTGGATGCCGTGGTGCACACCTGTATCTTCATTAGGACTGAGGCACATCCTAACACCTGGGAATACTGGTGGCTGACAGCTCTTAGCTGAGTGACCCTAGGGCAGCGGTTCTCAACCTGTGGGTCGCGACCCCTTTGGGGGTCCAACGACCCTTTCACAGGGGTCGCCTAGGACCATCGGAAAACACATATATAATTACATATTGTTTTTGTGATTAATCACTATGCTTTAATTATGTTCAATTTGTAACAATGAAATTGGAGGTCATCACAACATGAGGAACTGTATTAAAGGGTCGTGGCATTAGGAAGGTTGAGAACCACTGCCCTAGGGCAATTACCTTCAAGGGAAGAGAGCTACTTAGCCTATGGTCACAATGCTTCCCCAGGAACAGCTCCTATTCAATGACTGCCCAATGGGGTGGTGCTGGTGGCAGTAAAGTCCCATGCCTCTTTCCCTAAAGTGCAACAATCCCGAATAGCTGTAGAATTTTCTGTAGGACTGCCTGAGGTCTGTACTCTGCCTGCATCACAGTTCCAGTCATTCCTCTGCCCAGTTCTTCCTTTACTCACTCACAGGTGCTGGTCCCCATGGGCACTCCCCGTAACCTTCATGCACGAAGGCCTCTCTCTTGGAGTTGGTTTGCTGTAGAGCCTGACCTGAGACTCTGTGTCATTTACTATTTCTAGATAGAAAAGAAGGGCTCTTTTAAGAGCTAAAACACTCTAGGGAGAAGGTGGGCTTAGGGCCTTGGTTCCAGCTCAATGCAGATACCCAAATAAAAATGGTAACCAGAGAATCAAAAAGGCTAAGCTGTCGTGCACGGGTCTTTCTGCTCTCACACAGAGGATGTCGCTTCCTCACACGTGTAGCACAAGGTGGGCTCTTCACGTTGGCTTCTGAGTTCTTCTGACATGACTCTCTGATAAAGTCCTTGCTATTCAGTGTGATAGGGTTTTGCAGGCTCATCTGGTACATTCCCTGCCCCAGTCATGGTAGTGGCTATTTCTCTAAGAAGCCTTGAGTGTTTCTTTCAGGGAAAATGGTATTTCAAAACTGCAGTCTGTTTGCTAGGGATGGTCATTGTTTCTAGGTCTCTTCAGTGGACTGAGCTACTTCATGGGTTCATACTGATAATTCTAATTTTTAAAAATGTATTGATTTTGAGAGAAAGAGAGAGATTTGTTATTCCACTTATATATACATTCATTGGTTGATGCCCTGACCAAGGCTCAAATCCACAATCTTGGAATATTGAGATGACATTCTAACCAACTGAGCTATCCAGCCAGGACATCTGACAGTTCTAATTTAGATTCAGGAACACAGCGTTTTTTATTTAACTTCTGTATTATATCTCTATTTCTTTTCTTCCATTCAAAATTCGAGTGCTCAAAGACACAGGGGAGGATAGAATCAGAATATTTCATCATTATTTATTTTCTTAATTTCAATGTCATGTACACAAATACTAATGCTATCACTGGCAACATGATCACTAAAAATAACTAAAAATTTTTTTGCATATACTTTCCTGCATCTTCTATTAATTTTTATACCTATACTATATCTGTATCGCATAAACATATAGCCATTAATACTATACTTTCCTCTTTAATGCTCATGTGCTCTTAGTTCTATAATATCTATATGCTTTATGTGTTTAGTCCTCACTACCAGCCCTTGTCTAAGAAACTCATTTCTAGTATAGTCCTCAGGAAAGGCCCATGGGAATGATATTCCTTGAATTCTTACATGTTGATAACAGCTTGTTTTGTGCTCTTTATATCTGAAAGTCACTTTTGCTGGATAAAAATAATCCTTTTCTTTATATTTACTTTAGACATTTCTTTCCCTGCATATGTTAATTAGGTTGCTCTATTTTTTTCTGTCACAAAGCATTGCTGTTGTAAAGTATGATGGTAACTTTATTTTTCCCCCTTATAAATCACTTGCCTTTTTTTCTTGGATGCTCAAAGAATTTTTTTTCTCTTTAAAATCCGATGATGTTATTAGCATATGCCTTGCTGTTGGTCATTCTGAATGGATAATCCCAGATGTGAGGTGTATTCTTTCAATATAAAGCTTCATTAAAAGTTAACTTTTAATTTCAGGAAAGTTTTCTTTGAATTACTGTCTTTAGTGTTTGTTTTCTTTCTTGCTTTGTTTTTTCCCCTCAGGGATTTCTATATTACATAATTTGAATCTTCTCTACCTTCTTTTTGACACTTTCTCTTTAAACCTGTTTATTTATTTCTTTTCTTTCTTATTTTTAAAATATTCCTCCTTTTCACCTTCTATTCTTTTGTGTTTATTTGCTTTTGTGTTCCTTCTAATTTAGTCTTTATTTCAGGAATGTCTTTTTATTTATAATGCTTCCTTATGCTCTGTCATCTCATTCCTGAGTTTTCTAATTCTGATTTATACTGTTCTTTTATATTTTGTATCATTTTTCTTAATGTCTTTTAGCTCATTTTGAAATGTTACAGTTTTGATCTGTCCCTGTCTTTCCGATATGCTTTTGTTATCTATAGTGATACTATTCTGCTCTTCATTCTCTTTTATCTTTAGTCACTTTGCAAAGGACTTGACTTCGATACTTCCCCGCTGCTAATTTTTATGTGGAATCAGTTTTCTGAAATTGGAGATGCTTGGTTTGGGGTAGCTGCTCTAACTTCAGAGAGTTCTCTCTTCTGTTGTTTTCTAAGACTTCCAGGTTCTGCTCTCCTCCTTTCTTTTATCTTTATTTATTTTTTCCTCTCCTTCTTCTCTACTGGGTCCATTCTCTTCAGTTATGATTACATCCCAGCAGTTTCTGCTCAGTGCAGGATCCTTTATGAACTATTCTGGAAGAAAGCACATAGTGCTGGGTTCCACCAGTCCCTCCGGTCCCCACTGAGAGTTGGGGTACCATGTACTTGATGGAAAACTTTGTCAGCCCGCCCCCCACCCCCAAGACACTACTTGAAAGGCCATTTATAACCCTGATAATTATAACCAAACTGTATTGAAGTGGTTACTTGCAATGTGCATTAGTGAGAATTGTTTGATTATTCAACTGCAATGAGTTTATAGTTGTTTATAAAAAGTGTGGTTCTTTTTGTACAGTGTAATACACACTCCCATTCCCCTCTGCTGAGTTCACTATTTTATGAGGTTTGCTATAGAGATAATAGAAACACTTAATTATATTGAGCAAAAATGTGTTACTTGAAATGTGTAAATGTGATGGCTCCTCTCTAATTTCTGACTATAACATAATTTGTTCAATGATAAGATGCCTGTTATCCGGAAGCCAATATACAGGTCATTTTCTGTGCCCAGAACCTGGGGAAGATAAAAGGTTGGGTATGATGCATTTATTGCAAAAGAAATTTCCTGGTGCCCCAGGTGATGTGGCCATTGAAGTACATTCCTGACGATTAGGGGATGTTCCTTCCTGGGTCTATCTCTCCTGGCCCCCCTACCCTGAAACCACCTGGGAAGCCCAGTGTGCTGACAGTAAGCAAGGGTAAGAACAAATGCTGACAATAAGCAATGGAACTACGTTGGGTTCCATTGCATTCCTGTGAAGGAAAGCATAATGTGAAAATATCCTGTTAGTTATGTTTTATTATTATTATTATTACTAGAGGCCCAAGGTAGTGCATTTGCAGTACAGGAAACCCTCTTGCAGTCCGGGAGCCCTCGGGGGATGTCCGACTGATGGGAATGGGCCTAAGCCGTCAGTCGGACAGCCTTAGCGCTGCCACAGAGGCGGGAGAGGCTCCCGCTACCGCTGCTGCACTCGCCAACCATGAGCCCAGCTTCTGGCTGAGAGGCGCTCCCCCTGTGGGAGCACACTGACCACTGGGGGCAGCTCCTGCGTTGAGTGTCTGCCCCCTGGTGGTCAGTACACGTCATAGTGACTGGTCATTTTGCTGTTTGGTCAATTTGCATATTAGCCTTTTATTATATAGGATTATTATTATTTAAATATTTTTTTATTGATTTCAGAGAAAGGAAGGGAGAGGGAGATAAAAACATCAACGATGAGAGAGAATTATTGATCAGCTGCCTCCAGCACACACCTACTGGGGATTGAGTCCACAACCTGGGCTTATGCCTTGACTGGGAATTGAACCATGATCTCCAGGTTCATAGGTCGATACTAAACCACTGAGCCACACCAGCCAGGCTCTTTTTAAAAAATCTTTATTGTTGAAAGTATTACATCTGTCCTCTTTTCTCCCCCATTGATGGTAGGTGTAGAAAACCTCCTACTATAAATGTTAGGTGTGGTCCATACAAAATATGATTTTCAGCTCCAAGAATCTGGAATAGATTCTTTGCAGGTTTCCAGTTCCTGGAAAAGGTGCATGTTTGTGTTTTTTTTTAACAACTAGTTTTTATTTTCTGATAACTTCTGTGAATTTTGCAGCAAATAATGGTTCTCTCTTGGTTTTGGTCACTGGGCAGTCACATTTGTGGCCCATCTCTACAAGTCCTACTATCTAAACTTTAAAGACTCGAACTCTTATGCAGTCAGTTATCTGGAAAACATATGAACAACTGTAAACCAACTTTTGCCCACCCCCGTCTCTTGTCCCAATTTGTGAGTACCTCTGGAACCATGAACTGGAACACAGAGAAAAGCAAATAAACATTTAGCATTACTGGGAAACAGTACTTTGTTATGCAATAATCCATGCATTCACACGCTACCTCAGAGGAAAGATTTGACAGGTTAATTAATTTGTCTTGTCTCATAAGTACCTCTGCCACTGAAGCCTCCTGCGCCCATTCATCAGCATTGGCACAACCCACAAACTTTTACAGTAATTGAATGAAGTCACCTTTTGTGTGGGGGATATGGGGCAAGAGATGAAGAGTGTTTCTCTGGGATCTTAACAGGGTTGGTCATGAGGGTGGATGTTGAGAACACAAGTTGTCCTATGTCAGCGCAGATTCTGAGAGACAGAGGCACCCATGGATCCTTAATCAATGTGTGTGTGTGTGTGTGTGTGTGTGTGTGTGTGTGTGTGTCGGGGGAGGGGTCAGAGAGGCAGAGTGCTATGGGGACCCACCAAAGAGGTTCCTTGTGCTCAGATCTAAGGGCAGTGGTGACATAAACACCTTTGAAAAATGTGTGAATTTGAGGCCTCAGACTTTAAGCTTGAAACCAGAAGGTGTTTAGGTGGGAACCAAGTCAGAAATAAGTGGAGCATATAGTTCTATTGGAAGAATTCGCTTTGCCTTTTGTTTGACTATTGTAATGAAGGAGGAGCATTTCTGTGGCTCTGGTAGACTCCTGAGTAAAGGGTAGTGTAGACTAATGCCAGAGCAAGGTTAGCAGTGAAAAAGCAGGATGTGGGTGAGGGCTGGGGGCACAGGGACACTTGAGCCTGAAGCTGCCTTTGCTGGATTCTCCCCAGGGGAACACCAGTGAAAGAAAACGTAGGTTTAAATACTTTCACTTTGCAGGATCTTATTTCCCTTCCCCACTCCAATTTCCCTGGTTCATTTTCTCTTAATTGGTCCTGATTGGAAGTCGTCATAAATCAGAATAATTTCTCTTTCATGCTCTTCAAATTTTAACTTACCAAAATGTCTTTAGCTGGAAATGTCCATAAAAAATGAATGTCAGTGGTTTCATCCCTAACAGGGAGAAAATGAAATGCAGACATTTTGGAGTCACAGTCAAACTACCTCAGAATGATTGTGAATTGATTTATACAGGGCCTTTAAGAAACTTCATGTCCTTTTTGGAATATACTAAGCAGAAATCACTCTTCCACAAATCCAGAAATTATAGCCTCCCGTGAAGTTAAATGCTATATCTGTCTTAGCCAGGGTCTGTACCAGGCTGATAATTTATTTCGAGACACGAAAAGGCGATTTGACTCTGCTGTCTAGTTCTCAAATGACTTATTCAACGCTGAGTATTTAGATAAAAGCTAAGATTTCTTCCTTCCTTCCTTCTTCTCCTTCCTCTCTTTCCTCCCCTCCCTCCCTCCCTTCCCTTCCCTTCCCTTCCTTCCTTCCTCCCTCTCCTTCCTTCCCTCCTCTCCTTTCCTTTCCTTTCCTTTCCTTTCCTTTCCTTTCCTTTCCTTTCCTTTCCTTTCCTTTCCTTTCCTTTCCTTTCCTTTCCTTTCCTTTCCTTTCCTTTCCTTTCCTTTCCTTTCCTTTCCTTTCCTTTCCTTTCCTTTCCTTCCTTTCCTTTCTTTTCCTTTCCCCTTCCTCCCTCCCTTCCTCCCTCCCTCCCTTCCCCGCCCCTTCCCTCCCCTCCCCTCCCCATCCCCTCCCCTCCCCTCCCCTCCCCTCCCCTCCCCTCCCCTCCCTCCTTCCTTCCTTCCTCCCTCCCTCCCTCCCTCCCTCCCTCCCTCCCTCCCTCCCTCCCTCCCTCCCTTCCTTCCTTCCTTCCTTCCTTCCTTCCTTCCTTCCTTCCTTCCTTCCTTCCTTCCTCTCCTTCCTCTCCTTCCTCTCCTTCCTTCTCCCTCCCTCCCCTCTTCCCTCTTCCCTTGTTCTCTGCCTCCTTCCCTGCAACCTTTCCATTGTTTAAACCTACATGCTCTGGGAGACAACCAGGTGACAGTCTGCTACTGCACAGAAGCTGCCTGAGAAATATCAATTCATATATGGATAGAGTTTACACATGTTTCCTTAACTCTGCATTTGCAAATGGGAACAACTTAGTAAATTTTAGTTATTATTTCTAGTACATGTTAGTTATTATTTGAGTAATTTAAAACCTAGTATGTTAAAGACATTTAGGCATCAGTATTTATGAGTTTGCTGGACACCAACCACCATTTCTGGATTGTTGAGATTGAGAAGGGATAGGGTATGTGTAAGTTACTTCATTTCATTTGCATAGCCACTGAATTTACTTTATTCCTTTAACTTCTTCTAGTAGTAGAATCTGGGGATGAGCCTCAAGAGAAAACTTGAGAAGACATTTTAGTGAAACAAATCTAAGTACCTAACTTAAATCAGAGGCTAGTCTATTTTTTGGAGCAATGTTTTAATTTTTAAAATGTTACTGTATTAGTGCTATAGATAAACCATGAAGGTCAACCATAAAGGTCCAGGAAAAGTTAATGTTAAGAGAAGTAGGATTTCACACTCTTCTTCACTTACCTGCAGGAACCATCCTTCTGATATGCAAGACCTGGCTCCAGCGACTTCATGAGCCCCATCTCCTTTTACTATTTCTCATACAGCTTTTATATCGGTGATAACTGAAAGAATTTCAATGCCCCGAATATTCTTTCTTGCCTCTGGACCAAAGCTCACATTGTTTTCTGCCAGGAAGTTCTCTACATTTTTCTTATCCCTTGTTCCTGTGCATTCGATTCGTATTCTTCCTGTCGGGCTTAGCTCAAGGCCATGGCTCCTGACAGATAACACCTAGCCCCCCAGTCTGGTTTTCCTGCTCTTCTCTTGGTCCACAATTACTTGGTACCCCTCCTCAAATATACTGCATGTGTCTGAATTTGAATTTCAGTTCATTACAGTAAAGAAAAAAGTGTAACTCTGCTACACTTCCATTTAAGTATTCTCCCAAGGTGTTGGGCACTTAACATCCATCAGTTTGAGGTTTATCTTCCTTCCCCTGGAGCCGAGGCTGAGTTTCAGGGGTCTTGCATGGTGCTAAGGCTTGGGCAGGGTCTGGATAGGAGAATGTATGATTCTTGATATCCTCTCTCAAAGCCAGCATCTGCTAAACATACATCACACCATGTTGTGGGTTGAATTACTGATATGTCAGTGGAGGGTTTGCAATCTATTAGTGTGTGTTGAATAACCCTGTGTCCAAGCATAACCATGAACTTGCTAAAAGGACAAATGTTTAACTGCTTAAATGCTAAAACATACCGGACATCATTTACATTTTGTTTATTTGTTTTGTTTTTTTGTTTTAAGTAATACTTTTCTTTGTGTTCTAGATATATAGAAAAAGATGACATTGTAGGAGAATTTTCATCTTTCTATGTGATGTATGTATCAATATAAAATAAATACAGTGAAAAAACTTATGAAATAAACCTTATCCTTGCTGGTGGAAAGAGGATGCTTTGATGTCTGATTTTTAATTCACACTGCTGTATAGAAAACCCCCTGATGATTTATTGACTTTGAGAATAAGGGCTCAATGAGAGGGAAAGCTCTATAAGGACAGAACTCAAATGTAGCTTGTTACTTTTGACAAAGGACTTACTTTATTAGTAATATAACATGGGACCCTGGCAAGCAAACATTCTTGTGGCACATTTTGGAGAGTAATGAAAAATAATTCATGAGAGTTCTCTGTCTACCTTATGTTAGTAAGTGCTTATTGAAATATAACTAAGACTACTAGTTTTCTTTCTGGAAATTACAGGGTTTGGAAATTATTGAAGGGAGAATTAGCAAGGTTCTGCTCTATTTAACACGAGTTTCTCCTACTAAGGCTTAAAAGCCATTAGTCCTTGTTCTGTCTTCTTGACTAATGAAAATAATTGATTCCTGTCTTCTTTTTACATTATCCATTTGTGTATTTTTGTCCATTAAGCTTTCCCTTTTAGAGTGATGTTTTCAAGAAATGCCATATAGATGATCTGTCAACAGAGGTTCCTGGTTATACTAATATGAAAGGGTATGCAACCTTATTTCTGCATCATTAAACCAATTGGTGGAATCAGAATGAGACAAACATCTTTTCCATCTCTAACTTTAGTATGTCTTTCAGATTAGGATAAAATGCTTTGCTTAATGCTTTTCATTTTCTTAGCCACTAATTACTTGAGTCTGTTTTTTTACAGAATTTTAGAGCAGGAAATAGCATGTGAAACTGTGCAGCTCAATTTCATCATTTTACAGATGGCCCAAGATGGTTAAGTTCTTTCCAGCCCCAGGTTTTCTCACATGCTTGAAATGCTTCAAATGGCCGTCGCCTTCTCCTTCATGTCTTAGCTGAAAGCTTAAATGTTAAAATTCACCTCTTTAAAGAGACCTTCTCTGACTTTCTTGTCTGGGAAGGTTCTTTGTCCTTCCCCTATCACGTACCTAATTGATTTTCTTCCCTTCACTTACCATATGAGTCATGACATGCTGTGCACTTCCTCATTCATTTCCTGCTCCACTGTAAGATTCAGGAAGACAAAGCTGGTGAGGAACCTAGCAAGGGGCCTGGTCCTGTGTAGGCACATGATATGAGAGCTGGGACCAGAATTTTTATCTTCCTTATTTTCTTCTTTGGTTATACACACATATACACACACACATCCCTGATATGAATCAGCAACATTTTTACTAACACTTCTTGGCCATGTGACAACCATTAGGCTTTTACAAATAGTGTTGCATACTCAGTCCACATAAGAGTTCTTATCTTAGTGTTATAAGGAAGGGAGTAGTTAATTATGCAGAAATCATTAGCTATATAGCATCTGGGAGTGTAGTGGTCACAAAGTTCTGCCAAAAGGGAGTGTAGATTCTGAAAGTGAAGTATGTATGGTAAGCTAAAGAACCAATTTTCAAAGCCATGTATAGATATGTTCATGTAATAAGCTGAAGCAGTTACTTTGGAACTGGTTGTAATAGAAAACTGTGCTGAGCCATAGTTTACATTTGTAGGCAACTTAGAACCATCTGCAGAGTTTTGAAAGGCTCTGATGCCCCGGCTCTCCCTCTGGATCCACTGGAGTTTAGAACAGAATAGAGAATGAATTTTGATCCTGGATAACCAGATTTGTGTTCAGTATGTGGAGTATGTCCTTTTAAAATCAATACTACAATGAATGCCAGATTATTGATGACATTTCAGTTTCTTTAAAAAAACATGTTTTCATCGATTTTTGAGAAAGGAAGGGAGATCATGGAGATAGAAACACCACTGAGAAACATCTATTGCCTTGTCTCCTGCATGCCCCCTACTGGGGATTGAGCCTGCAACCTGGGCATATGTCCTGACCAGGAATGGAATGGATGACCTCTTGGTGCATAGGTCAATGCTCAACCACTGAGCAACACCGGCCGGGCAATGACATTTAAGTTTCTTAATTGAAAATATTCTCTCGATAATCATTGGTAGTATTACTTCCAGGGGTGGGCAAACTTTTTGACTCGAGGGCCACAATGGGTTCTTAAACTGGACCGGAGGGCCGGAACAAAAGCATGGATGGAGTGTTTGTGTGAACTAATATAAATTCAAAGTAAACATCATTACATAAAAGGGTACGGTCTTTTTTTTAATTTTTTTTTAGTTTTATTCATTTCAAACGGGCTGGATCCGGCCCACGGGCCGTAGTTTGCCCACGGCTGCTTTAGGCCATGGTCTATATCAGTGGTTCTCAACCTTCCTAATGCAGCGGCCCTTTAATACAGTTCCTCATGTTGTGGTGACCCCCAACCATAAATTATTTTCATTGCTACTTCATAACTGTAATTTTGCTACTGTTATGAATCGTAATGTAAATATCTGATATGCAGGATGTATTTTCATTGTTACAAATTGAACATAATTAAAGCATAGTGATTAATCACACAAAAAATGTAATTATATATGTGTTTTCTGATGGTCTTAGGCGACCCCTGTGAAAGGGTCGTTTGACCCCCAAAGGGGTCACGACCCACAGGTTGAGAACCGCTGGTCTATATGATTATTATAGAACAGTCCTGAAAATGGTTCTTTTTAGTTTTTATTCTTTTAAGATTTTTTAAAATTGATTTTGAAAGAGAGAGAGAGAGAGAGAGAAGAAAGAGAGAAACATCAATTGGCTGCCTCTTGCTTGCCCGCTACTGGGGATGGAGCCCACAACAGGGTATATGCCCTGGCAGGGAATGGAACTGGCAACCTTTCAGTGTATGGGAAGGACACGCAACCAACTGAGCCACATCAGCTGGGGCTGACTCACTTAAAACATGGCCCATCTATATGGTCATTTTATTGGAACAATTACTTTTCCTGGGAAGATGCCACTTGAGCTTTCCGGTAGATTTGTCACCTCACTGCCCACTCACCATACGGATTCCTTCTCCGGTTCTGAGTCAGGGCTCAGGGCTTGTCTCCTTCAGGAAGCTTGCCATAAACAGCTTTGTCTGTTCTCCTCAGGAATACAGTTTGTCAAACGGATTCTGGTCTACCTTTGTAAATCGCTGCATCTTATGCACATACTTCTATAAGTTGCATATTATTCACAATCTCCACCTTAATAGCTATTCAGCAATACTTTAATATGCATTACAAGGACCCAAAGATATATGGCACAGCTGATAAATGTCCAGTAATTATTTGTTGACTAAGTCAGGGGCCAGACCGGCTCATTCCAGGTAAGCATTTTTTTACAAGGCCAAGTTTAAAGGAAAAAAGAGGGAGGGGGATTTGTTGACAGTTTGTTCCTGTGAAATAAAAATGAAATAGAGTTTTCTTTTTTCTTGTGGCTGATTTTCTTTCACAGGTTTCTTCACCAACTGGCTAGTGTCCAACTTTGTCAGAGCTGAAACATCAGACAGCTAGAAAAGAGGTTCTCAGTTGATAAATATTTGATTTACAAGGTATTGAGAGGTTTAAAGAAATGGAAGGGAGTTTGCCTAATGGGAGTTGTGTTTAATATAGTGAGGAAGATCACCAATAACCAGGTCTGTTTATCTTTCCAGTGGCCAGTGAGTACCTAACTTTATCAGCCTCGTTCCACTACAGATTGTTCTGGGCTGAGCTGACAAACAAGTAAAATGAGGAGGACTGGGACGCTCCTGGGTCCACAACAGAAATACAGCTGAAGGGAACATTCTTAGGTTTTTCTTTTCTTCTTTTTCTATAACCTGTGATAAATATTGTATGTCTCAGCAGCACAGGGGGAAAAATGATTGATCCTTTCTCAGTGATATAGATATGTGGCTGTATGTGTTATACACAGAATGAATGATTGAGAGAGAATGGGGGAGGGGAACAAAGAGAGAAATGCAAGCCACTCTGTATAGAATTGCCAATAGCAATCTATCTAAGGAATGTCAGGAGTGCTAGACTAGACAGTGAATTTTATCTCTAATTTAATCATTTGTTGGTTTTCTGTTGTCAAAGTTTTGTTTTCTTTTTGAATTTTACTTCTCACCCCCTTCTCTCATCCCTCTTTTAAAGACATAGAAACCATTTTGGGGGAGGGGGCGACATTCAAACTAATTAGATCAAGTGTTTAAAGTAATGTGCTGCCTTTTATATATGTTGTGAAGCTTATGCACAAAGATAATCCTACAGACCCAGCATTGCATTTTAAGAGCATGGCATTTAAACATTTTCCCCCATCAGAATAGTGTGGACCATTCATTTTCAATGGGGATGATATTGCCTCCAAGAGTGCAGAAATTAGTTCTGGAGGTGGGGCTGGGCACAGATTTATTAGTTTATGACCCTCCGAAGAGTTGTGGTACATAAAGAGATAGACATTAACTGTCTTTTATTTTAATTTCACCTTATAATAAGCAGCTTTAACTACTGAAAATTTCCTTCACTAAAGTATTATTTTGTAGGGTATTTAACCAGGTGATTTTATAAGGATCGCGCTTTGTTGGAAACTTGGTTTTAAGACTAACAACTGAACAAAAATGACTTTGTGTAGGCTAACAGGTATAAATCTGAATTCTTCATGAATTATATAACTATGCTAGTCTCCTCAAAGTGTTGGAGAGAGTAGGAGTCTGGGTGAAAGATGTTTATTGCATTTTTGAAAAAAATGTGCTATCCTTTGTTTATGAATAGTATGTAACTCTTGAAAGGCTGGTAGCTAACATACTTGGGTCTGTTTATCCAAGCAGTGGAGATGGGTTATGAGTTTTCACCAGGTCATTTGTGATTTCTTGCCGCCCCGCCCCCCCCACCCCCCCCACCCCTCCATCTCCCATAGTATGAACCTAATTCAGAACTTGGTTATAACTCTTAGTTATCCTCACCGAGCCTCCAGCAATATGTCAATTTCAGTTCAGGTTTTCCTACCCTGGCCCTGATTCCCATGTGGTTTCTGCTTGTGAGTCTCTGCTCTGGGAAGCCGTGGTTCTCTCTATTCCCCTGTCTTTCCAGTATTGGGAGCAGCAGTGTGCCTCGTGCCCTCCCCTCTTACACATCCAAGGAGAGCTGCTGTTTCAGTCTGTTCAGGTTTTCACTTGTTAGCATGGAGTGGTGACTTCCAAGATCCTTACATGCAGAACTGGAAACAGGTACTTCAATGAAGTCAGGAGTACTTCATTTCAGAGTCTTCTTCCATTCATTATTGTTTTATGTGTTTATCTGGTCTTCCCATCTAACCTGTACACTCTCAAAGAGAATGCAAGTATATATTCTGACAGAAAATTCATGTAGAATCATAAAACTTTAGAGGAATTGAGAAGGAATTTAACAAAGTCAAAATTCACTGTTTTATTTATTCATTTATTTATGATCCAACACATATTTATTGTGCATGTATCACATGACAGGCTCTGTGCTGTAACTTTGGGAGGTATAAATATGAATTAGTCATCAATTAATCATGTTTTTAGAGAGATTAAGTCCAGTAATAGGAATCAGACATTTTCCCATGCCTTAAAATTTCCTCAAAAATCTCACAATATTTAATGCCTACATTTTGTGTGAACATACCATGATTTGTTCAACTATCCTCTTATCTTTGGATTTTTAAGTTTGTTATAAATAATAATGCATGGAATATCCTTACATATAAGACAATTCATAAATTGTTATTTCTAGCATAAATTTCTAGAAGTAGAATTATGAGGCTCTAAAGATTGAATTCTTTAAAATGTCTTGACTTTAATATTCTTTTCATATTGATTTTCAGCAAATTTGTATCATTTTGTACACCTAGTAGTTAAGTGTGAATGTGTCTGT